>NC_056431.1:123751-226251 GCF_018296145.1 Oncorhynchus tshawytscha
TATTCATAATGTAGAACCATAATGTAGAATCATAATGTATATTCATAATGTAGAACCATAATGTAGAATCATAATGTAGAACAATAATGTAGGATCATAATGTGAATCACTAAGGTAGAATCATAATATTGAATCATAATGGCACCTATCATTCACTCAAGTGTCGATTGGTCAGGTATCTAACATATTCCGGAATTATTATGACATGATAATGACATGCTCATGAATTTCCACTGCATGGGTGATGACTTTGGTACGATGAGTTACCTGTGTTTAACTCCATCAGTCCATATCAAATGTCATATATCCAATCTACTGACTCGCGCACGCACACACACACACACACACACACACACGCACACACGCACACACACACACACACGCACGCATGCACGCACACACGCACGCACGCACACACACACATACGCGCACGCACACACACACACAGGCACGCACACACACACACACACACACACACACACACACGCACGCACGCACACGCACACACACACACACACACACACACACACACACACACACACACACACAGACAGACAAACTCTCTGACAAGACTCCTTTTCAGATCTCTAACGTCCAGTTCACAGATTAGTCTCTGGAGTCCTTAAAGTAATTGTTCCACCCTAAATTAACATCTTAAAGGAACAGTTCACTCCTAAATCAATATTTTAAAGAGATGGGTCACCCCAAAATCAATGTTTTAAAGAGATGGGTCACCCTAAAATCAATGTTTTAAAGAGATGGGTCACCCCAAAATCAATGCCTCTTTTGTATACCTTCAAAGTGGTCAAACCTGCCTCTGACGTGTACACTGAAAATAACAACATTACTTAAGTAGAATATTCAAATGATTGCAATCGAACAATTCTACACTTCCATGAATTCACAATATGTAAATCATATCATGATGGAGATTTCTTTAATTACTAAGAGGCATATTTAATAATAAAGCTTACATGAACAGAATAATATATGTTATTATTAAACAGGCAGTGGTCCCTTATAAATCATGTATTTGATGTTGTCCAGCCATCGTGCTTCAGCCTCAGACAGCTGTTATTAAGTGTATCATCGTGTTTAACTTAAAGCCTAAAAGGATGCAATTCTCTTCAACCACATTAGCCTCAATAATGACCATAACCAACTTATCCCTGCATGCATGGGTCATTGACCGTTTAAGAGAGATGAGAGCGAGACATCGGAGCAACCAGAGGAGCCATGACAACCCCTCTCCTCCCGCGCGCCCTCCATTACGCCACGGTTCCGGCCTCGCGCCGGAGCATATGGAATAATTGGTGTGTTATTGGTCTCCCGGGGGACCAGGCATGTGTGGCGCGAGGGGTTCCTAATTGGATTGATTTGTTTTGATGTGTTTTAGAGGCGCTGAAGGAGGTGAGGGACCCTATAGAGCCGGCCCATCTCAGACAGTTACACAGAGACTTACATCTTCAGGAACCAAAGGGTTCCATTATTTACCTCTAATAAAAGGATCCTTTAAAGCAGTTTGTTGGTCTCAGTTTAACCTGGTGTGCGCTCCCTGACACTATGAACTGGTTAACCAGACCAGTCAGTGTCACCAAATAGGAGACTGAAATGTAACGACTGCAAATATAAAGATTTGCATTGATTAAATGACTCTGTCATTACTGTGTATGCAGATGGTGAAGTTGTTTATTTTAGCTCTTTAATTGCTGTGTGTTTTACCACCAACATGCACACAGCCAGACTGTCCGTGGGCAGCTCTCCCAGTGTCTCAGCAGGATCAGAGCAGGCACAGTAAGCTACCCTACTGATCAGACTCGCTCCATTAGCCTGGCACGTGCATGGGGATAGATGGACAACTCAATAAACTGTCATAATAATATCGTTCTCCTCTGTGCAGGGAGCGCGCAGGGCCGTCTCTGATTTCATTTTAATAAGGTCAGTAATAATGGCTCGAGCCAGCCGAGGAGAAAACAGCTCCCGAGGGGCCCATTGAGAGGCGTGACGCGCGAGGCCCCGGAGGTGCCACTAGAGCTGACCCGCCAGCTTCACAAACAATCTGATCACGCGGCTCCGCGGCCGCCGTCCTCTGTCTCGCGGGACCCGTCTCGGCACGCCACGCGCTCATGCCTATTGTCATCCCCCTCGCGCTAATAAAATTGTCCCTCCTGCAGGCGAGGCATGTCGGGAAATTAATTTTATCTAATTATCCTGATGTCACCGCCGTCTTTCAGCACGTAATTAAAATGTGACCTGCGAGCTTCCTCCTCTGTTCTCCACCGGAGAGAAAAAAACACAAACTGAATTAAATAAATCAAGTGTTTGGTGGCTGATTGTGTCCCTTCTTCCTGTCCGTGGTGGCTGATCCAGACACACACACACAGACACACACACACACACTTTCTCCCTCTCTCTCTCTCTCTCTCTCACACACACTCACTTG
Source organism: Oncorhynchus tshawytscha (assembly GCF_018296145.1). Classification (NCBI taxonomy): domain Eukaryota; kingdom Metazoa; phylum Chordata; class Actinopteri; order Salmoniformes; family Salmonidae; genus Oncorhynchus; species Oncorhynchus tshawytscha. Next base: position 126,195 of record NC_056431.1, read on the forward strand.
TTCTGTGTATGTGTCCCCACAGCGTACGGTGCAGAAGAATGCCAAGTATGTGTGCCTGGCCAGTAAGAACTGTCCGGTGGACAAACGGAGACGCAACCGCTGCCAGTACTGCCGCTTCCAGAAGTGCCTCAGTGTCGGCATGGTGAAGGAGGGTAGGAACACACTCACACACGAACTCACGAACTCTATAGAACACATCTTTTAATAAGGTAAATCTGACCCCTGGTCTCCATGGTGATGGTGTGTATCTCTAATGATGGTGTGATTGGCCGGTAATGGTCTGGCCTATACAGCAGTCACACAGGTGCACACGCCCAATGCACACATTTTGCTTTGGTAAGACAAGGACTTAAGTTGTGAAAATCAGACAGACTGGCATCTCCTACTGATTCTAGGACCCACACAATCCGTGGGTCCCTCAGGAGTCCTGATTTAATGTCACCCTCTAACTCTCCCACAGTAACTCTCCCACAGTAACTCTCCCACAGTAACTCTCACACGGTAACTCTCCCACGGTAACTCTCACACGGTAACTCTCACACGGTAACTCTCCCACGGTAACTCTCACACGGTAACTCTCACACGGTAACTCTCCCACGGTAACTCTCCCACGGTAACTCTCACACGGTAACTCTCCCACGGTAACTCTCCCACGGTAACTCTCCCACGGTAACTCTCCCACGGTAACTCTCCCACGGTAACTCTCACACGGTAACTCTCCCACGGTAACTCTCCCACGGTAACTCTCACACGGTAACTCTCCCACGGTAACTCTCCCACGGTAACTCTCCCACGGTAACTCTCGCACGGTAACTCTCGCACGGTAACTCTCGCACGGTAACTCTCACACGGTAACTCTCCCACGGTATCTCTCCCACGGTATCTCTCACACGGTAACTCTCACACGGTAACTCTCACACGGTAACTCTCACACGGTAACTCTCCCACGGTAACTCTCCCACGGTAACTCTCACACGGTAACTCTCACACGGTAACTCTCCCACGGTAACTCTCGCACGGTAACTCTCCCACGGTAACTCTCGCACGGTAACTCTCGCACGGTAACTCTCGCACGGTAACTCTCACACGGTAACTCTCCCACGGTATCTCTCGCACGGTAACTCTCGCACGGTAACTCTCGCACGGTAACTCTCCCACGGTAACTCTCCCACGGTAACTCTCCCACGGTAACTCTCCCACGGTAACTCTCACACGGTAACTCTCGCACGGTAACTCTCACACGGTAACTCTCCCACGGTAACTCTCACACGGTAACTCTCCCACGGTATCTCTCGCACGGTAACTCTCACATGGTAACTCTCGCACGGTAACTCTCACACGGTAACTCTCCCACGGTAACTCTCACACGGTAACTCTCCCACGGTAACTCTCACACGGTAACTCTCACACGGTAACTCTCCCACGGTAACTCTCACACGGTAACTCTCCCACAGTAACTCTCCCACAGTAACTCTCCCACTGTAACTCTCCCACGGTAACTCTCCCACGGTAACTCTCACACGGTAACTCTCCCACGGTAACTCTCACACGGTAACTCTCCCACGGTAACTCTCACATGGTAACTCTCCCACGGTAACTCTCCCACGGTAACTCTCACACGGTAACTCTCACACGGTAACTCTCCCACGGTAACTCTCACACGGTAACTCTCCCACGGTAACTCTCCCACGGTAACTCTCACACAGTAACTCTCACACGGTAACTCTCACACAGCTCCACTGCCCTCTGCTGGCCAGTAACAATGGGAATGGTGGAACAGTGGGAAGGATGGGCCTGGGATTTTCATCTTTCATCAGTAGTTTACCAAAATGAGCCATACCTGCTATCCTCACCCTTTTTCTCCCTCTAATGTGGTACTGGTCTCTCTCCTGTCTGAAATCTGATCTCTATCTCTCCTGTCTGAAATCTGATCTCTCTCTCTCCTGTCTGAGATCCGATCTCTCTCTCTCTCCTGTCTGAAATCTGATCTCTCTCTCTCTCCTGTCTGAAATCTGCTCTCTCTCTCTCTCTCTCTCTCTCTCTCTCTCTCTCTCTCTCTCTCTCGTGTCTGAAATCTGATCTCTCTCTCCTGTCTGAAATCTGATCTGTATCTCTATATGGTCTCTCCTCAGTGGTGCGTACAGACAACCTGAAGGGCCGTAGAGGTCGTCTGCCCTCCAAACCAAAGAGCCCGCTGCAGGCGGAGTCCTCGCCTCCCTCGCCTCCCCTCAGCCTGCTCTCTGCTCTGCTCAGGGCCTACTCACACTGCACTCCCAGGGAACTGGACTACAGCCAGGTGGGCTACCTCTGTCTCTCTGTCTCTATCTCTTTCTCTCTCTCTCTCTCTATGTCTCTGTGTCTCTGCCTCTCTCTCTGTGTCTCTGTCTTTCTGTCTCTCTCGGTCTCTCTTTCTGTCTCTCTGTCTCTATCCCTGTCTCTCTCTTTCTGTCTCTCTCTGTCTCTCTCTTTTTGTCTTTCTGTCTCTCTGTCTCTGTCTCTCTGTCTCTCTGTCTCTCCGTGTCTCTCTCTATTTGTCTCTTTCTCTCTCTCTCTCTGTGTCTCTGTCTCTGTCTCTGTCTCTGTCTCTCCGTGTCTCTCTCTCTGTCTCTCTCTCTCTCTCTCTCTGTCTCTCTGTCTCTCTCTCTCTCATTCTCGCCAACCCAACCTTTGATCTCTAACTCACAACATTCCTTCCCCTCTCACTTTCTGTACGATAGTTCAGTGCAGCAGAAGCCCCCTCCTCCTCCTCTGACACCCAGTACATACAGCTCTTCTATAGGCTGCTCACCATCTCTATGGAGACCACGCGTTGCTGGGCCGACCGGCTACCCGGCTTCAATGAGCTTCACGGCGATGACCAAAACCTTCTCATAGACTCCGCCTTCCTGGAGCTCTTCGTCCTGCGATTGGCCCACAGGTAAGAGGGGAGGAGTGACACACACCTGTCCTTGCCTATACCTACCTGGCCACACCCACCTGGCCACATCTACCTGGCCACACCTACCTGGCCACACCTACCTGGCCTTGCCTACACCTACCTGGCCACATCTACCTGGCCACACCTACATGGCCTTGCCTACACCCACCCGGCCACAACTACTTGGCCACACCTACCTGGCCACACCTACCTTGCCTTGCCTCCCCTACCTGGCCACACTTACCTGGCCACATCTACCTGGCCACACCTACCTGGCCTTGCCTACACCCACCCGGCCACAACTACTTGGCCACACCTACCTGGCCACACCTACCTGGCCTTGCCTACACCTACCTGGCCTTGCCTACACCTACCTGGCCACACCTACCTGGCCACACCTACCTGGCCACACCTACCTGGTCACACCTACCTGGCCTTGCCTACACCTACCTGGCCACACCTACCTGGCCACATCTACCTGGCCTTGCCTACACCTACCTGGCCACACCTACCTGGCCTTGCCTACACCTACCTGGCCACATCTACCTGGCCACATCTACCTGGCCTTGCCTACACCTACCTGGCCACACCTACCTGGCCACACCTACCTGGCCTTGCCTACACCTACCTGGCCACATCTACCTGGCCTTGCCTACACCTACCTGGCCACACCTACCTGGCCACATCTACCTGGCCTTGCCTACACCTACCTGGCCACACCTACCTGGCCACATCTACCTGGCCTTGCCTACACCTACCTGGCCACACCTACCTGGCCACATCTACCTGGCCTTGCCACACCTACCTGGCCACACCTACCTGGCCACATCTACCTGGCCACATCTACCTGGCCACATCTACCTGGCCTTGCCTACACCTACCTGGCCAAACCTACCTGGCCACACCTACCTGGCCACATCTACCTGGCAGCACCTACCTGGCCACACCCACCTGGCCTTGCCTACACCTACCTGGCCACACCTACCTGGCCACATCTACCTGGCCACACCTACCTGGCCTTGCCTACACCTACCTGGCCACACCTACCTGGCCACATCTACCTGGCCACATCTACCTGGCCACATCTACCTGGCCTTGCCTACACCTACCTGGCCACATCTACCTGGCCACATCTACCTGGCCTTGCCTACATCTACCTGGCCACACCTACCTGGCCACATCTACCTGGCCACATCTACCTGGCCACATCTACCTGGCCTTGCCTACACCTACCTGGCCACACCTACCTGGCCACATCTACCTGGCCTTGCCTACATCTACCTGGCCACACCTACCTGGCCACATCTACCTGGCCTTGCCTACACCTACCTGGCCACATCTACCTGGCCACACCTACCTGGCCTTGCCTACACCTACCTGGCCACACCTACCTGGCCACATCTACCTGGCCTTGCCTACACCTACCTGGCCACACCTACCTGGCCACACCTACCTGGCCTTGCCTACATCTACCTGGCCACACCTACCTGGCCTTGCCTACACCTACCTGGCCACACCTACCTGGCCTTGCCTACATCTACCTGGCCACACCTACCTGGCCTTGCCTACACCTACCTGGCCACACCTACCTGGCCACATCTACCTGGCCACATCTACCTGGCCACATCTACCTGGCCACACCTACCTGGCCTTGCCTACACCTACCTGGCCACATCTACCTGGCCACACCTACCTGGCCACATCTACCTGGCCACACCTACCTGGCCACATCTACCTGGCCACATCTACCTGGCCTTGTCCCTAGCTGTGTTTTCTTTTCTTAATGAATGGAGATCATCATGACGGACACACGGTTCCGATCCCTTGAGTCTGACGTACAGAAGTTGGTGTGTGTGTGTGTGTGTGTGTGTAGGCATGTGAGTGTTTATAGAGGGATGAACCAGTCATTTATTGACAGAGCTGAGTCAACTTTAAAGCTGACGTCATGTTTCTACTTCAGAACATTCTATAAGTCTTCAGTTTGTCTAAACTGTAACGGCCAAACTTCAGCTCCTGTGTGTGTGTGTGTGTGTGTGTGTGTGCGTCTGTGTGTGTCTGTGTGTGCGTTTGTGGATACCTACAGTGCCATTGTGAGCACCCCAGCCTGTCTGTACCACAGCGTTACTATGGGTTACTGTACTGACCCCTAGAGTATGTGGTTGGCTAAATTTATGGGATGGCAAAGGGAGGGGTACAAGCTCATCCTTTTGTCTAAGTAGTTGTCTGGGACAGAACACACACACACACACACACACACATACACACACACACTGACATACTCACACTCACTGCTTTTAGCATGTGTATGTTACTTCTACTAAACTCTACACAATTAGAAAGTGTGCAGCACAGCCCTATCCCCAGCCTGGCCTCCAGGTGCATGGTGGGTAGGGGGTGGGTGGTGGCGTCTCAGCCCCACCAGGGGGGCACCAGCCTGGGCCTCTGACTCACTCTGGACTAGTGATTCAGAGAGGCCTCCATCACACACACACACCAGCAACCAAACATCATGCAGTCACCTCCCACTGCACAGGAACGTCACACACGGTGGTTTCAGTACTCTTTCTTTCACTCATTGCAGAGCGTGAGAGTGAGGGAGACACACACACACACACTCACTATGATTGCAGTTGTGACCCTACTATGGCCCTGTGGTAAACCAAGATGCCTCCGGCCCCAAATGTATGTGTTACCATGCACGAGTGTGTTTTTTGTGTGTGAAAGAGTGTGTGTGTGTGTGTGTGTGTGTGTGTGTGTGTGTGTGTGTGTGTGTGTGTGTGTGTGTGTGTGTGTGTGTGTGTGTAGGGTATATTTGCGCTGGTCCTGCTGGTGTTGCCGTAATCACTCTGTTTTTTAAACTGGTAGTCACATGGTTATTGGGTGATCTCTGTGGTGACGGTTGTAGTCAGGGGAGAGAGGAATGTGTGGCAGACATCCAGGAGTGAGCAATGGTGTGTGTGTGTGTGTGTGTGTGTGTGTGTTTGTCTGCTGTGTCTCTCTTCCATCTCTCTACTTTGGTCCCTCTCCAGACCCATCCCTCATTCCTCTTCTCTAGTGCCCCCTACTAACCTCTCCATCCATCCAACCTCTCTCCCTCTCATTTCTCTCTTGTTCCCCCTCTTCTCTCTCCTCTCTCCTCTCTCCTCTCTCCTCTCTCCTCTCCGCTACTCTTGGGATCCCCACTTGGTACTGACTGGCAAGTGCTGAGAGTGTGTGCCTATTTGTGAGTGAGTATGTCTGTGTGTGTGTGTTTGTTTGTGTCTGTGAGTGAGTGGGTGTGGGTGGATGCATTCATGTGTTTTTATGAGTGTGTGTGTGTGTGTGTGTGTGTAGATGAGGTTGGAGTTCTCTTAAACTGTAATGAGGATAATTAGACACACAGTATTTCATCTCTCTCATAACTGCTAACCAGCACAGCTAATGTTTGTACAGACCTCATATGAGGCTACACACAACCCCTCTCTCTCTCTCTCTCTCTCTCTCTCTCCTCACTCTCTCTCTCCCTACTCTCTCTCTCTCTCTCTCTCTCTCTCTCTCGCCCTCCTCTCTCTCCATCTCTCTTCCTCTCGCTCTCTCTTCTCCCTCCCACCCTCCCTCCCTCTCTCTCTCTCTCCTTCCCTCTATCCCTCCTTTTCCCTTCCCTCTCTCCATCTCTCGCCCTCATCCTCCTCATCTCTCTCCCTGTCTTTCGCTCTCTCTCTCTCTCTCTCTCTCTCTCTCTCTCTCTCCATCTCTCTCCCTCATCCTCCTCATCTCCCTGTCTCTCTCTCTCTCTCTCTCTCTCTCTCTCTCTCTCTCTCTTTCTCTCCCTCATCCTCCTCATCTCCCTCTCTCTCTCTCCATCTCACTCCCTCATCCTCCTCATCTCCCTGCCTGTCTCTCCCTGTCTGTCTCTCGCTCTCTCTCTCTCTCTCTCCATCTCTCTCCCTCATCCTCCCCATCTCCCTGTCTCTCTCTCTCCATCTCTCTCTCTCTCTCTCCATCTCTCTCCCTCATCCTCCTCATCTCCCTGTCTCTCTCTCTCTCTCTCTCTCTCTCTCTCTCTCTCTCTCTCTCTCTTTCTCTCCCTCATCCTCCTCATCTCTCTCTCTCTCTCTCTCCATCTCACTCCCTCATCCTCCTCATCTCCCTGCCTGTCTCTCCCTGTCTGTCTCTCGCTCTCTCTCTCTCCATCTCTCTCCCTCATCCTCCTCTATATCTCTCTATAGTGAGAGGGGAGTAGGGTGACCGTGTGTGTAAACGATGGTTAAATGCATCTGAGAAAAGCTTTTCAGACCAGATCTGTGTTTCCACTGTGTACCACAGCCTAACCCCTTCTCCCCCCTCCACACACACACACGAACACACACACACACATGCATGCACACACACACACACAGCCCTCTGCTCTAACCCTTCACCTTCCCCCAAACCGCTGCACAGAAACACAGGAATGCTTTAAAACGTTCTAATTTGGAAAACACAACTTTAATCAGCTGCATGCCTGCGTTTGATGTGTGTGTATGTGTGTGTGTGTGTGTGTGTGTGTGTGTGTGTGTGTGTGTGTGTGTGTGTGTGTGTGTGTGTGTGTGTGTGTGCTGCCACTGTTTCTCATTTGTAGTTATTGTAATTGTTTCCTTGCTCAGTGTTTTAGACCGGGGCACTGAAAGCCAATAGGAAAGCTCCTAAGAGACATATGATTCCCACCACACACTCAGGGCACAGAGATCAACACACTGTGTGTTCGATATTTATACTACACTGTCTACTAATACTCTCTCCTAACTCTCTTCTCTCTCTCTCTACTCTCTCCTTTCTCTCTCCTCTATCTCATCCCTCTCCTCTCTCTCTACTCCCTCACTTTTCTCTTTCACTCTCTCTTCTCTCTCTTTCTCCTCCCTCTTTCTGTCAGGTCTTTGTTGTCGGAGGATAAGCTGGTGTTCTGTAATGGCCTGGTGCTGAGCAGGTTCCAGTGTCTGAGAGGTTTTGGAGAGTGGCTGGACTCCATCAGAGACTTCTCCTCTCATCTACAGAGTCTCAACCTGGACACATCCGCCTTCTCCTGCCTGGCTGCCCTGGTGCTGCTCACAGGTAACACACCCACCCATGCGCACACACAAACACACACACATACACACACAGGTAATACACACACAATCCTTTGTTTGTAGGCTTTAGGTCAAGCCTTGTCACTCAGTGTTGTCACGGCAATCAGGTTACATTTTTGTAGTGTAAGATTTTTGGGCCATTAAAAATTATATTTTCCCTAGCCGCTAACCCTTACCCTAACACTTAACCTAACCCTTACCCTAACCCTAACCCTTACCCTAACCCTTACCCTAACCCTTACCCTAACCCTAACCCTTACCCTAACCCTTACCCTAACCCTTACCCTAACACTTAACCTAACCCTAACCTTAACCTAACCCTTACCCTAACCCTAACCCTTACCCTAACCCTTACCCTAACCCTTACCCTAACCCTTACCCTAACCCTTACCCTAACCCTTAACCTAACCCTAACCTTAACCTAACCCTTACCCTAACCCTAACCCTTACCCTAACCCTTAACCTAACCCTAACCCTTACCCTAACCCTTAACCTAACCCTAACCTTAACCTAACCCTTACCCTAACCCTAACCCTTACCCTTACCCTAACCCTTACCCTAACCCTTAACCTAACCCTAACCCTTACCCTAACCCTTAACCTAACCTTAACCTAACCCTTAACCTAACCCTTACCCTTACCCTAACCCTTAACCTAACCCTTAACCTAACCCTTATCCTTACCCTAACCCTAACCCTTAACCTAACCTTAACCTAACCCTAACCTTAACCTAACCCTTACCCTAACCCTAACCCTTACCCTAACCCTTACCCTAACCCTTAACCTAACCCTTACCCTAACCCTTAACCTAACCCTAACCCTTACCCTAACCCTTAACCTAACCCTTAACCTAACCCTTACCCTTACCCTAACCCTTATCCTAACCCTTAACCTAACCCTTATCCTTACCCTAACCCTAACCCTTAACCTAACCTTAACCTAACCCTAACCTTAACCCCAAAACCGTAAACCTAACCCATAAGCTTAAAATAGCATTTGGATAAATTCAGGACCTGAAAATTCCTGACTTTTCAAAAAAGTTATTGTTTTCCTACCTTCTCAGGACATTCAGGTGAAATGTTAGGACATTGGGGTCCCGATAATGTAAGAAAACAAGTGCACACACACACAAACACCCTAACACACACTCCCTAATACCCTAACACACACATTAGCACACACACACTTAAACACACCTCGGTCCGGAAGGTACACCTGATCTCCGGCAGCACCTGCTGCACCTGTCTGACACCTGGTCCCTTAATCAGAGCATGAGTGTGAACCACGTAGGAGCATCACTGATTCCTTCGTGTGTGTGTGTGTGTTCTGCTGAATGCCTCTTGCACAGAGAACAGAATACACTATCTGACTCTACCCCCCACACACTTCAACAGACAGTGAGCAAAGAGCTGAGAGCAGACAGGGGAGAGCAGAGGGTCATTCAACAAAGAGAAACATTTTATCTCACTATTTTATTTACCCTCGTTGAACTATTTTTTACCTAACATGTTACTTAGCAGGTAGCCTGGGGTGGCAGGTAGCCTAGTGGTTAGAGCGTTGGACTAGTAACCGAAAGGTTGTTAAATCAAACCCCCAAGCTGACAAGGTACAAATCTGTCATTCTGCCCCTGAACAGGCAGTTAACCCACTGTTCCTAGGCCGTCATTGTAAATAAAAATTTGTTCTTAACTGACTTGCCTGGTTAAATTTAATAAAAATACTCTGAGATTTCAAATTCTACTACACCCCTTTCCCCCACACACAGTCCCATCCCTGTCCCCCACCCTCTCCTCTCCTCTCTGGGGGAGCACTTAACTCTGTGCCGGATCGACCGGGTCACCGTGGAGCTCGGCTCTGGAATGGTGTCCGCACGGCTCTCAGTGGCACTCTGCCACCTCCACACAGCACACAGGACACTGCTACTGTAGAGCTGCTAGAACCATCGACCGCGGCAGAGTGGCCTCTGCAGAAAGACAGCCATCGATCCCTCCCTCCCCAGGAACTCAGTTAGAGAGAGAAAGAATGGATTCAGAGAAGAATGAGAGGGTATAGAGGTGAGGGAGAGAGCATGAGGTCTGAAAGCTGTCTCTCTCAGTGAGAGGTGAAAAGGACCTCGGCAGTGACTGCAGCACCAAACACACAGCGCACAAAAGAGTCCAACAACACAGACAGTAGGCGTCTCACACTGAGGCTAGCATTCTACACACACACTCACACAGTACACACACTCTTTCTGACACATACTGACTCAAACTACGTGTGTGTGTGACTGTCTGGACACCCTGTTCTCTACAGAATGAGTTAGTGTCACATTAAGGCTGGTCGGGTTGCTAAGGGCAGTGAGTGTGTGTGTGTCTAATCTCATTTGGCTGCTCACAGGAGCGAATAATCTGCTAATTGTTGAGCACTGGCTACTTGTGTTGATGTCAACCTCTTAGAGCAGGCGAGTGTGTTTATGTGAGAGTGTGTGTGTGTGTGTGTGTGTGTGTGTGTGTTTATATGTAAATCGTCACAGGACTCGGGTGGGGGGTATGTTAGGTTAGTGTGTGTATTGATCTGCAGTGAGAGACACAGACAGGGTGTGTATGTCTCGGAGGTTTAGAGCCTGTTTAAGGTTTAAGGCTGCGGTAACATAATAACAACAAGATCCACAGGACCTAATGAGATGGAATTGAATGGAAAACAAGATGGAGTTTGTGCTTCGAGCTGGTAGCTCTCTGAGCAAGTGGAGGAGCACTGTGTGCATGTGTGTCCTGTATCTCTCTTTGTGTATCTGTTTAGTGTGTAACCCGTCTTTCCCTCTGTCTCCACAGAGCAGGTCCCAGGACTGAAGGACAGTAAGCGCGTTGAGGAGCTGCAGAACAAGGTGGTCTGTTGCCTTAGAGACCACCTGGGCTTTGGCCCCTCCTCCTCCTCCTCCTCCAAGGCCACGCCCCCTCTAAGTCGTGTGCTGGGTGTTAGGGCGGAGCTCCGCTCCCAGAGGACCCAGGGTCTGCAGAGGATCTTCTACCTGAAGCTGGAGGACCTAGTCCCACCCCCACCTCTGATTGACAGGTTCCTAGACACTCTGCCCTACTGATGCTGCCTGGGCTGATTATGCCCACACATACGTGTCACATCCTGTTTAAGACCCCCCACCCCCCCCCAGAGCACCACGCAGCCACGCTCAGAGGAGCGAGACTCGCTGAGCTACGCTGAGAGACAGCCAATTAAATTGCTTTTCACTCATTAAGGACAACCAATCAAAAAAATGCTTTTCACGCCATAAAGACAATTATTCATATGCTTACCACTTTCTATCTGGACCGTTTTTCTCGTGTGATGGGAGGATGTGACAAAAAAATGAAAGGGACATTTCTCTGTCCTGTTTTAGTCTGGTTATGCCTGACGGAGGAAAATAAGACCCAGGCCTTTGTTCTGGACTGGTTTGGCCTGCTTCAGTCTGGTTCGGTTCTGTCTGAAGTTCATAGCAGTCTGTCCTAGGGGGAGGGGAAGGCAGTCTGTGTGAGTAGCTGTGTGACGCTCTGATGATGTCCCAGGGAAACAGAAGCTGCGTTTGTTTTGTGTTCCCCCTGCGAAATTGGAGGAAGGAGACATTTAAATTAAAAAAAGGTATCGTCAGTCAAGACGACGTACAGCGTGAGTGACCCAGCAATCTGTCTGTGTGTGTGTGAGCTTAGTCACACAACAGAAGGCATTAAAACAGAAGATCTATATAAAACACCCAACACACACAGTGAAGTGACTGCTGTTTGGCTCTGTTGTCCAAGTGCAATTTCTTTAGTGCTATCTTTTTTTTTAACGCAACAGCTAGAGATGGAAAGGTTTCATTTCAAACTCTAAATGATTCTAATACTAAGACTGGCCATGTACTGCCAGTCTGTCAGTAGCTCCGGGAGAAAGACAGATTGGTGAGGAGGTACTGAGCACTAACCATTGATGACTCAGTCTCTCAGACTTGAACTGGCTGTAGTAGATTTAAGAATGAACTCTTAGGATTATTGGAGGAAAGAATGCAAGCAGCACTTACACCCTCAGAGGGTGACAAGCACAGACACGCACCCACCCTGCTCCCCGAGAGAGGGGGCGAAGAGGCAGAGAGGAGAACAGGAGAGGAGGAAAGGGGGGCTGGGAGTAGAAGGGTGCTCGATGGATGACTGTAAGGGGCCTGGGAGAGGTTGAAACATTCCGCAGTCATGCTCTTTTTCTATGTTTGTAATATGGAGGCTGTGAGAGATTGGAGGACAGTGTTACTGTCTATGTGTTTCTGTGTAGGAGTACAGGAGCATATGCATGGTGTGTTATAAGCTGTTATAAGCTCTTATGAAGCTGTTATGACAGCCTGGCCTGGTTTGTGTGTCAGACTGCGCCTGTGTGTGTGTGTGTGTGGTCCCCCCCCCCACCTGGCCATCCACCATTACACATCACAGACTCACTCACAGGCATCCGTTTTGAAAGAAGGAAAAAATACAATTCTATAGATATATAAATATATATATATACAAAACTAATATTTTGAAGTGTTTTTAGCTTTTTCAAATATTGTGGTACAAGTTGTGCATTGTTTTTTTTGAAGAAGAGAAATTAAAAGAAGTAAAAAAAAGTTGTTTTCTATTTCCCTCTGACTGGAGTTTTTGTTCATCACTTTGACATCATGAAGTAGACCTGGTTGTTCTGACTGACTGGTTATTCTGACTGACTGAGTCTGCTGATCCTATCATCATTATCATCGTCATCGTCATCATCATCATCATCACTCACAGTACCATGAATTAATGTTATATCAGGACAATGAGGGAAACCAGAGGATTCACTGCAAGGAATTGATCCTGCACGCATTTCTAAATAAATGAAATAAAAATCACTGAATAAGTGTGATATGTGGAATGAAGTGTGTGTGTGTGTGTCTGAGTGTCTGAACGCGTGTGTGTGTGTCTGAGCGTGTGTGTGTTTGAGTGTGTGTATGTGTGTCTGAGTGTGTGTGGTTGTGTCCGAGTGTCTGAGCGTGCACTTGTGTGTGTGTGTGTGTGTGTGTGTGTCTAAGCGTGTGTGTGGTGACGGTTGGTTCCTCTTGACAGGTCAGGGGATCTCCTCTCTCTAGGGACCTTTCAGGCTCTCACACGGAGGAGAGGAGAATTAGTAGGGAAATGGAGGGATGGGGAGTAGATGGGGAGTAGAGGAGGATGGAGGGTTCATGTAAGCGTGAGGACCAGATCAGCCTCCACCCTCGCTAAACATGATCGATCGCCATGGTGACATTTCACAGCACACCGTCTATACTGTCACTGCCATCACTCGTACACACACACACACACACACACACACACACATTGATCCAGGTGTTAAACCATTTAGAACATCGCCCATGCCTGACCACGTGGTCTGTGTGTGTGTGTTCAGAACACTCTAACATCTTGTCCCTCTGTCATAGAGAATGATGTCCCTGTGTCCAGTAAGCTGTCAGGTGAAAGGCCCGGGACACTGTGTACAGAGACGGTGTGTGTGTGTTCAGAACACTCTAACATCTTGTCCCTCTGTCATAGAGAATGATGTCCCTGTGTCCAGTAAGCTGTCAGGTGAAAGGCCCGGCACACTGTGTACAGAGACGGTGTGTGTGTGTTCATTCTCCTCTGACACAGGTAGTGACAGCGTTGAGTGACGAGTAACATAACACCAACACACATAGAGAGCAGAGAGCTCAACGACAGAAGTGAAAGACAGGGACACACACACACACACAAACGCAGAAGGAGCTGTCAGTCTCTGCCAGCCGATCGATCAGCGCTGACAGATAGCAGATACCCCCAGAGTCTTAATTAGAGCTCCCATTAGAACACACACACACACAGCTCACTCTCTCACACACACACGCACACACACACACACACACACACACACACACACACACAGACACACACACACACACACACACACACACACACACACACACACACACACACACACACACACACACACACACACACACACACACATACTTTAAGCAGGTGGTATCCCACTGTTTGCATTTATTTATTATCAGAGATGGAGGCAGAATAGTCCTTTGAGATGTATTATCGCCTTTTTTTTAAAGGGGATCCTGAAAACAGTTATTGCAAACACATTACAAGGTTGTGTGTGAACGCAGCAGCCATCAAACCAACAACAAAACAGTACAACATGGTAAATATTATATATATATATATATATATATATATAAAAGTGTTATTTGTTTATAGAAAATGAAGGGAGGAAGTCCTGCTGGAATACCACAGTAGAATGTTGTAGGTAGAAGGTGCTCTTTGGTAAAGGGCTAAAATGGTCATAAACACTAAAAGGACCAAGTCACTCTTCATAGAATTACTTTAAAATGACTTTATTTTAGTTATGTCATGTTCAATTGAACAAACCGTTTAAAACTAGGACGCCGAAACGCTTCAGAGTTTTACACTTTTTGATTTACTGAACATGCCATAACTAAAATAAAGGCATTTAAAATTATTTACTTGAAGAGTGCCTTGGTCCTTTTAGTGTTCTAGGTATTTCTTTGTGTTGTTGCCTGCCAGTACTTAAAATTGGTCAAGTCAGGTGAGTATATTATGGGGGGTAATGTAATATTCATGAGTGGGAGGGGCTCCCCGCTGAAGCACTTCCTCTCCTGCTGAGACGCACTTCCTGGATTACACTAAGACGGATGGCACCTGTGTCCTGCCACCACACACACGCATGCACACACGCACACACACACAAGCACGCATGTAAACACATTCGGTCATATACTGTAAAACATAAATTTATAGCCTGGGCGTTTATTTGCTTCAATCACTGAACACAACTGGTGCTTATTAGAGACAGGCTTCTGTTTGAGCCAGACCTAACCTCAATAGGATTGGTGGGTCCCTTGCGGGACTGTTGAGCTAACGTAGGCTAATGCGATTAGTATGAGGTTGTAAGTAAGAAGAACATTTCCCAGGACATAGACATATCTGATATTGGCAGAAAGCTTACATTTTGCACTGTCCAATTTACAGTAGCTATTACAGTGAAAGGAATACCATGCTATTGTTTGATGAGAGTGCACAGTTATGAACTTGAAAAGTTATTCATAAACCAATTAGGCACATTTGGGCAGCCTTGATGCAAAATTTTAAACATAAATGCAATGGTTCATTGGATCAGTCTAAAACTTTGCACATACACTGATGCCATCTACTGGCCAAAATGTAAATTGTGCCTGGACTGGAATAATACATTATGGCCTTTCTCTTGCATTTCAAAGATGATGGTACAAAAAAAATACAAAAATCCATGCTTCTCTTCTTTGTATTATCTTTCATCAGATCTAATGTGTTATATTCTCCTACATTCATTTCACATTTTCACAAACTTCAAATCAAAATCAAATCAAATCAAATCAAACTTCAAAGTGTTTCCTTTCAAATGGTTTCAAGAATATGCATATCCTTGCTTCAGGTCCTGAGCTACAGGCAGTTAGATTTGGGTATGTCATTTTAGGTGAACATTAAAAAAAAGTGGCGGATTTGCACACAGCTCTTGCTCAAACAAATGTTGAAATGACTACAATACTAGTTATTGTGACCAGTATGACCAGTATAAACATTGTAATAACAAATCCATCACAGATCAGACATGCAAAGACTAGCCTGCCTATCATACACCCCCGATTTCACGTTTCAGCACCATTGTCTCACTCGTTGCACCTCTTGTATGCACCTCTTGTATCCACCGTAGTTAAGCCGACCATGTCAAACCACACTGATGTCTCATCAATGGCTCTTCTTTATCTTCTTGGAGCAATCTTAGACACGGCATCTATTTGAAACAGGTGTTATTTGCTGAAATGTGTGCCGATGCCCGGCTATTAAAAGGGATGGCAACTATTTGAGACTCTGCATTTAATTGAAGTTTTATGGGAGACACACATCTGAAACAACACAATGTTGTGGTGTGATGTGGGTGTCCAGACTTTCACTGTGTGCTCAGCTCCTCCCCCTCAGTCTGCTGTGGCTTTACCTTTCTGCTGCGGGAGTCTCCCTGTGGGACTAGACACACACCAGGGGAGCCCCCCTGCAGACTTGGTGTTTAAGGCCCAATGACATAAATAGAGAGGCCTCCTCAAACGCTTTCCAACCAGCACAGGAAGTGCGTGTATGTGTGTGTGTGCGTGTATGTGTGTATGTGTTAAATGTTAAAGGTGATGACAGAGGTACAGAGGCTTGCTATAGATCTGCTTATCTCCCAGCAGGACCAGGAGCGCATGCTGCTCTATCCCCAATATCACACACACACACACACACACACACACACACGTGCACACGCACACACACACACACACAAACACACACACACACACATATACAAACACGCAGTCACAGTCACAGTCACACACTCACTCACACACACACACACACACACACACACACACACACACACACACACACACACACACACACACACACAAACACACACATATACAAACACGCAGTCACAGTCACACACTCACTCACACACACACACACACACACACACACACACACACACACACACACACACACACACACACACACACACACACACACACACACACACACTCTCTCACACAAACCCCCACACACAGACAATAGAGAGCCACAGGAGATGGCATGTCCATAATAATCCACTCTAAGCCTAGTGCTGTGACCATGCACCTGGCACCACTCCACCCTCCTAGCAGCTCCACATCATAGTTTTTGTGTGTGTGTGTGTGTGTGTGTGTGTGTGTGTGTGTGTGTGTGTGTGTGTGTGTGTGTGTGTGTGTGTGTGTGTACATGTACGTGCGTGCGTGCATGTGGTGATAGTCTGACTGAGTGGAAATTCTAGTTGTTCTCGCACGTCACACATTGGTCGATGTTATTTGCCTGACATGATCAATATTGTCTACCCAATCAATATAGATGTACAACTTGGCAGAAGTTCAATTCCCGCTTTTACAAAAATGTATATGAAATCAGTCACTCATCTCTTGCTATAATATTCACTATTGAACTCAGAAAGGTTACTGTATGTGACTGCTGTAGATTCAGCCTCAAGGGGCAGACCTTTCTCTCTGTGGGCTAAGGTTTTAGATCGGAAGTAATTCGTCTGCGCGCAAGGAAGAGAGTTGTTTACAAACAGAAGAGAAAGTTGGACATGTAGCTAACTTGAGACAAACAGTTACGAAATAGCCTAGAAGAATGCATCTCCCAAGTTTCACACTCATGGGTTTTTACTTTAAGTAAGTAATATGTTCACGGTTTGAAAATTAAATGTGATAGATTTAAAGTTTGAATAGTCAGCTGTGCTGGCTAGCTTGATAACATATTGTTAACGTTAACTCACCTGACAGACACAATATAACGTTATACCTGCCAGCTAGCTAGAGGATGATGCCTTACCTCGGTCAAAATGTGTTTTAATGTGTCATAATTATAGACATGTCTTCTCTCTGGAACAAGCAACGTTTTCTGTTGTCATTTGTTCCCGGATGTTGTCGTTTAAAGTCGTTAGTTAGCAAACAGCTCGAGACAGACTGAGACCCTGTTATTCAAACCTTGGGCACGAGGGGGTCAGCAAAGCTCCCTACTAGCCAGCAATGGTATATTGTGATGTGTTTGGCATTGGGTTACAAGGAGGTGTCTGTGTGTGTGTGTGTGTGTGTGTGTGTGTGTGTGTGTGTGTGTGTGTGTGTGTGTGTGTGAGAAAAACAGGTCACGTGGTTGTGTGTGGCACACTGATGTTTGATGTATACCTCCTGTCTCCCAGGTAGCTGAGTAAGAGGAGCACGTGTGTATGGTTGCAGGTGTGAGAACCCACTCGGGGTCAGATGTCAGGGAGGATGTCAGAGGAAGGGGGCAAGCTGACGCTGAGGCGTCTTGAAGGGCCAATCAACAAGTTCACTAAAGTAGCCCTGCCGACAGACCTAGAAAGACTACAGAGACACCACAGCAATATACTGAAGGTAACACACACATATACTCACACACGCAAACATATACACACATGCACACACACACATATATACACACGCAAACTCACATCACCGACCATTGGAAGTTACAGAAGAACCACACACAGAGAAGCAGCAACTGAGCTTGTTATTGTCTTACAGTTCCAGCATAGTGGACAATGGGATCGCCTTCATCAGGAGCACATCAATGCCAGCCGCACTGTGCAGGTAAAACATAGACACACGCACACTGGCCTTGTGCTGAGCATATACAGTATGTTGTGACTGTGTGCTGTGTGCCTGCAGGAGATCAGGAGTGTGTATGTAAAATTGAGTGTGTTTTAAAAGAGTGTGTGTGTGTGTGTGTGTGTGTGTGTGTGTGTGTGTGTGTGTGTGTGTGTAAAGTGCTGCACAGTGTGTTTTCACAATGACACCACCATGTCTCTGGAAGTGAAGGATTCAACCCCACCTCCTTCCCACACACACACACACACACACACACATACACACACACACTTACACATACACACACTCAAAACACACCATTCCCCTCAAACCCCTTGGGAGGGGCAGAGTGCTTTCCTGTGTGGCGTGTGTGTGTTTCTGTCCGCTGGGCTGGGTGTGTGTAAGGAAGCTGAAGATGGGTGATGATACACAAGGACATGCAGCACAGATAGAGCCTAAGAGAAGTAGAGAGAGAGCAAGAAAGGCAGAGGGAAGCAGAGAAAGACCGAGTCACCCCTCACTCTCTAGCAGGAAGTGGGCTCCTCTGCTTTCTGTATTTCTGTCTGCATGCCTCTATTTTCATCAGGAATAAAATAATATGTACATAAAAATATATGAATGAGTGATGGTACAGAACGGCATAGGCAAGATGTAGTAGATGGTATCAAGTACAGTATATACATATGAGATGAGTAATGTAGGGTATGTAAACATTATATGAAGTGGCATTGTTTAAAGTGGCTAGTGATACATTTTTTACATCAATTTTTACATTATTAAAGTGGCTGGAATTGAGTCAGTATGTTGGCAGCAGCCACTCAATGTTAGTGATTGCTATTTAGCAGTCTGATGGCCTTGAGATAGAAGCTGTTTTTCAGTCTCTCGGTCCCTGCTTTGATGCACCTGTACTGACCTCGCCTTCTGGATGATAGCGGGGTGAACAGGCAGTGGCTCGGGTGGTTGTTGTCCTTGATGATCTTTATGGCCTTCCTGTGACATCGGGTGGTGTAGGTGTCCTGGAGGGCAGGTAGTTTGCCCTTGGTGATGCGTTGTGCAGCCCTCACTACCCTCTGGAGAGCCTTACGGTTGTGGGCGGAGCAGTTGAGGTACCAGGCGGTGATAATGTCCGACAGGATGCTCTCGATTGTGCATCTGTAAAAGTTAGTGAGTCTCCTACGCCTGTATGAAGCAGCATATGCCTGGAATCCTTACACCGTAATGCAGCGAGGGGGAGTGGTTTCATCACTGTACCACATCTGATCGATTTATAGCCAGTAGTCTAAAATAATGAATAGATTTTAAACAAAACCCACTTTCTGTTTGTGATAGATGGACACTATATGAGATGAAAGGCCTAACGAGTTTAGGAAATATTCACAGTGATGGGTACAGACGTTTTGACCAAGAGACCTTTAGAAAATATGCTCATTTTCTCTAACAATAAATTTACAAATATGTATTATACAGAAATCTTATAGTTAGTCGTTTTATAAATTGATTATCCTATATTTAGAATTTAGAACAAATAAGTAATTTCATGCCTTATTTATACAGTTTAGTTATAGGATGTCCATCATATACAGTGGGGCAAAAAAGTATTTAGTCAGCCACCAATTGTGCAAGTTCTCCCACTTAAAAAGATGAAAGAGGCCTGTAATTTTCATCGTAGGTACACTTCAATACTTATTTTCCACCATAATTTGCAAATAAATTCATTCAAAATCCTACAATGTGATTTTCTGGATTTTTTCCCTCATTTTGTCTGTCATAGTTGAAGTGTACCTATGATGAAAATTACAGGCCTCTCTCATCTTTTTAAGTGGGAGAACTTACACAATTGGTGGTTGACTAAATACTTTTTTGCCCCACTGTAACATATTTGTATCATGTTTGTGCTTTTGTGCTTGATCTTGTGTCTTGAAAAGTGACTACACCTCACCAGTCTAACTGTTTTACCAGAAAGGGGAAATTTGAACCGTAGAGATTGCAGCATTACTAGTTATTGTTCATGGCCCTCTCATGGTAAATAATTACTTTAGGGGATTACGTAGATTACATTTAAGAGGTTTTAACCAACCTTCTCCAGCAGCACAGAGAGTTCATTCACCTGTTAATGTTCTTATTGTTGATCTTTGTGTTGTGTTCTTTGTGTGTGTGTGTGTCTCTGTGTGTGTGTGTTGTCTGTGAAGCATATGCTAACAGGTCTTTAGCGTTCTGACAGTTGTGTCTCCCCGTGGCCATAGAAGCTCAATGCTAATTCAGTCTGCAGCTGTGTGTGTATGTTTATTCATCATGTCTAATTAGCGTGGAGCATCTATTGGTCATGACCTGCTGACCCCTGCCCTGGTCTGCCCTGGGGCTGATGGGTACAACCAGGGGAGGCCATCTGACACCCTCCTACTTCCCCCTTCTCACTCCTCCCAGCAGAGACACTGGAACCTGTCTGTCTGTATGAGGGTGTACTTCTCTCTCTCTCGTGCCTCTTTTTTAAATCTATCTGTTGGGAAGTTGAACCTCTCTCTCACTCTCTCTCCCTCTCTGTAGCAGTTGAGGGCTAATGTTAGAGAGATGGAGAAGCTGTGTGGACATATCCGCCCGGAGGACGGCCCCGCCCTGGAGAGGCTGGTTCAGCCAATCAGAGACCGAGCATCTGCTGCCGTGCAAGACTTCCTACTCCTGCATTCTAACCCCGCCCCTCTGCCACAGGCAACACGCCTCCCAGACCACTCATCCTCAGGTAGCACCGCCCCCTTCCCCTCTATTCAATACATCAGTTTATTCCATTCTATGTCAGCCATGTTACCTCTTCCTTTATTGACCAATAAAACCAACTAATAAATAATCTAAATGCTCATTATGAATTTGAGAATTGCAGAAGCAGTAACATGTCCAGATCTAAAGTTGGTCACTCTGGTTCTCACTGACCTTGTCCATTAGGTGGTTCCTATGGTGATGATTTGGGCAGGGAGCCCCCTCCTGTTAATCAAACGCAGCTCCTCCTTCCAGTGATCCCCCTCAACGAGAGTGCTGCTGAGTCCTGGGACACCCTGGAGGAGGTGGGAATATTTGGGCCCCTTGTACTGTATTCACAAATTGTCTTAATAATAGATTAAGAGATCATAATATTTATTCATGTCTTTAATATGTCATATAGTAGGTTTTTGTTTGTGTTATTGTTGCTGTGTTAATATGAGTTTGTTTTGTCAGGACCTGAAGGAGCTTAGCGGTTTGGTGACAGAGTTCTCTCTGCTGGTCCATGTGAGTATGCTATGTACAGTGCATTCGGAAAGTATTTCCACATTTTGTTACGTTAGAGCCTAATTCTAAAATTGATTAAATTGTTTTCCTCATCAAACTACACACAATACCCCATAATGACAAAGCAAAAATTGTTTTGTAGACATTTTTGCAAATAAAAACTGAAATATCACATTTCCTTAAGTAATTCAGACCTTTTACTCAGTACTTTGTTGAAGCACCTTTGGCAGCGATTACAACATCAAGTCTTCTAGGGTATGACGCTTCAAGCTTGACACACCTTTATTTGGGGAGTTTCTTCCATTCTTCTCTAAAGATCCTCTCAAGCCCTGTCAGGTTAGATGGGGAGCGTTGCTTACAGCTATTTTCAGGTCTCTCCAGAGATGTTCGATCGGGTACAAGTCCGGGCTCTGGCCGGGTCCACTCAAGGACATTCAGAGACTTGTCCCGAAGCCACTCCTGTGTTGTCTTGGCTGTGTGGTTTTCATCAAGGATCTCTCTGTACTTTGCTCCGTTTATCGTTCCCTCAATCCTGACTAGTCTCCCAGTCCCTGCAACTGAAAAACATCCCCACATCATGATGCTGTCGCCACCATGCTTCACCATAGTGATGGTGCCAGGTTTCCTCCAGGTGTGACGCTTGGCATTCAGGCCAAATAGTTCAATCTTGGTTCAGCAGACCAGAGAATCTTGTTTCTCATGGTCTGAGAGTCCTTTAGGTGCCTTTTCAAATCAAACTCAATTTTATTGGTCACATACACATGGTTAGCAGATGTTATTGCGAGTGTAGCGAAATGCTTGTGGCAAACTCCAGGTGGGTTGTCATGTGCCTTTTCCTGCGGAGTGGCTTCCGTTTGGCCACTCTACCATAAAGGCCTGATTGGTGGAGTGCTGCAGAGATGGTTATCCTTCTGGAAGGTTCTCCCATCTCCACAGAGGAACTCTGGAGCTCTATCAGAGTGACCATCAGGTTCTTGGTCACCTTCCTGACCAAGGCCCTTCTCCCCTGATTGCTCAGTTTGGCTGGCTGGCCGATTGGCCAGCTCTAGGAAGAGTCTTGGTGGTTCCAAACTTCTTCCATTTAAGAATGATGGAGGCCACTGGGATCTTCAATGCCGCAGACATGTTTCGGTACCCATCCCCAGATCTGTGCCTCGACACAATCCTGTCTCGGGCTGTACGGACAATTTCTTCAACCTCATGGCTTGGTTTTTGATCTGACATGCACTGTCAACTCTGGGACCTTAAATAGACAGGTGTGTGCCTTTTCAAATCATGTCCAATCAATTGAATTTGCCACAGGTGGACTCCAATCAAGTTGTAGAAACATCTCAAGGATGATCAATGGAAATAGGATATACCTGAGCTCCATTTCGAGGCTCATAGCAAAGGGTCTAAATACTTGTGAAATTAGCAAAAAAAACTAAAAAACGTTTTTCATTTAGTCATTATGGGTTATTGTGTGTAGATAGATGAGGACAATTTTTTAAAGTTAATCCGTTTAAGAATAAGGTTGTAATATAACAAAATGTTGAAAAAGAGAAGGGGTCTGAATACTTCCCAAATGCACTGTATGTTCTGTGTGTGTGATTGAGAGCTGACAAGGTCAGCAGACAATGCCTTTCTGGTGTCTAATGAGACCGGATGAATGACAGGGACAGGGCTACGTAACACAGATAGCCTGCTGCGGCTACGCTAACCATGCTGTTAGCACACAGGGCAGTGAGGGCACTGACAGACAGTGTAGTGAGCGACAGCTAGCCTAGCGTCTGTCTGTCTGGTTGGATTCATGCTGGGGCTCCTTAGAGAGCAGGTCACAGCACACCACAGGTTACTGGAGTGGGGCTGCAGGCAGGTGTACTGCTGGGGGAGGGGGGATGGTAGAAAATGGGCCATAGGGGAGAGGTGGGAGACGAGAGAGGATAGGAGAGAAGGGGGCTGTGTGTCCATGGGGAGAAGAGAGGAGAGTGCCGTGGGAGAGAACCCAGGCAACAGGGCGTATGGTGGGCCAGGAGGAAAACAGACTCCGATTATCACTCTATCCCCTGAGAACAAAAGAGCAATAGGAGGGAGAGTGGGAGGAAGGGAGGGCTTAAACATGGTGAGAGAGGAGGGCAGAAAGAGGTGTAGAGAGAGAGATTTAGGGAGGGAGAGCGAGAGATGAGACCGAGAGGAGATTGTTTTGAAGGAGAGAGCATAAAGATGTTTTAGTGCTGTGGTCTCTCTGGGGTGACTGGTGTCATTCAGGGACCAATACTCAGCCTCTCAACCACAGGGTAAACACTGCTGTGTGTCGGTGTTTGTACCTGCCTGGGGATTTGAGAGAGAGAGGGAGGGAGGGAGGGGGACAGAGACAGACAAGTTGAGATGTTCAGACGCAGCCTGCTAGTGTCTGACTGAAGCACTCATCTCCCCCTGTTACACTGGCTGGAGCCTAGAAGCTCTACATCCACCAACAACCATACATACATCTGGGATTTAAAGGGAGGGAGAGTGAAGAAATGGGAACTGAAGTGAACATGAGAGTGGGGGAGAGATGTGAGGACTGAGGAGAGGAGTAAAGGTGTCAGCATGCTTCGGTTCAGAATGAGTGTGCTCGCATAGTGCCTTAAAAGACCTTTGTTTGAAGTACCAAGCAGATCTTAGTCGAACAATTTTACATCCAAGATGTTTGGTGCAGCCTCCTTGAATGACATCAAACATTTAATTGAATAATCCCTACTGTTGACCAATCACAGATGAAGGGGCGTAGACTTCAGCTACCGGCTCCAGCATGCCTGGAGAAATGTTTTGTTAGCACGGCCGGAAAAAGCCCTCACCGAAGACCAAAACTAACAAAAGCGTTACAAAATGCCGTCATAATATATGCACGGCTGGGAAGCATCCAGACACCTTAAGGGAGAGGAGAATGATGGAGGGAGAGAGGGGACTGTAACGGAGAGGAGGGAGGGGACTGTAACGGAGAGGAGGGAGGGGACTGTAACGGAGAGGAGGGAGGGGACTGTAACGGAGAGGAGGGAGGGGACTGTAACGGAGAGGAGGGAGGGGACTGTAACGGAGAGGAGGGAGGGGACTGTAACGGAGAGGAGGGAGGGGACTCTAACGGAGAGGAGGGAGGGGACTCTAACGGAGAGGAAGGAGGGGACTCTAACGGAGAGGAGGGAGGGGACTCTAACGGAGAGGAAGGAGGGGACTCTAACGGAGAGGAAGGAGGGGACTGTAACGGAGAGGAGGGAGGGGACTGTAACGGAGAGGAGGGAGGGGACTGTAACGGAGAGGAGGGAGGGGACTGTAATGGAGAGGAGGGAGGGGACTGTAAACGGAGAGGAGGGAGGGGACTGTAACGGAGAGGAGGGAGGGGACTGTAACGGAGAGGAGGGAGGGGACTGTAAACGGAGAGGAGGGAGGGGACTGTAACGGAGAGGAGGGAGGGGACTGTAACGGAGAGGAGGGAGGGGACTGTAACGGAGAGGAGGGAGGGGACTGTAACGGAGAGGAGGGAGGGGACTGTAACGGAGAGGAGGGAGGGGACTGTAACGGAGAGGAGGGAGGGGACTGTAACGGAGAGGAGGGAGGGGACTCTAACGGAGAGGAGGGAGGGGACTGTAACGGAGAGGAGGGAGGGGACTAACGGAGAGGAGGGAGGGGGCTGTAACGGAGAGGAAGGAGGGGACTCTAACGGAGAGGAGGGAGGGGACTGTAACGGAGAGGAGGGAGGGGACTGTAACGGAGAGGAGGGAGGGGACTGTAACGGAGAGGAGGGAGGGGACTGTAACGGAGAGGAGGGAGGGGGCTGTAACGGAGAGGAAGGAGGGGACTGTAACGGAGAGGAGGGAGGGGACTGTAACAGAGGGAGGGGACTGTAACGGAGAGGAGGGAGGGGACTGTAACAGAGAGGGAGGGGACTGTAACGGAGAGGAGGGAGGGGACTCTAACGGAGAGGAGAGAGGGGACTGTAACGGAGAGGAGAGAGCTAGGGGGCAGTAAGGGAGAGGGAGGGAGTTAGGGGGCAGTAAGGGAGAAGAGGGAGTTAGGGGGCAGTGAGGGAGGGAGTTAGGGGGCAGTAAGGGAGAGGAGGGAGTTAGGAGGCAGTAAGGGAGAGGAGGGAGTTAGGAGGCAGTAAGGGAGAGGAGGGAGTTAGGGGGCAGTGAGGGAGGGAGTTAGGAGGCAGTAAGGGAGAGGAGGGAGTTAGGAGGCAGTAAGGGAGAGGGAGGGAGTTAGGAGGCAGTAAGGGAGAGGGAGGGAGTTAGGAGGCAGAAAGGGAGAGGGAGGGAGTGAGTTAGGAGGCAGTAAGGGAGAGGAGGTAGTTAGGGGGCAGTGACGGAGAGGGAGGGAGTTAGGAGGCAGTAAGGGAGAGGGAGGGAGTTAGGAGGCAGTAAGGGAGAGGAGGTAGTTAGGGGAAGTGACGGAGAGGGAGGGAGTTAGGAGGCAGTAAGGGAGAGGGAGGGAGTTAGGAGGCAGTAAGGGAGAGGAGGTAGTTATGGGGCAGTGACGGAGAGGGAGGCAGTTAGGGAGACGAGAGACTTAAAAAAGCTCACGATTGATCATATTTATGACTGAAACCGCTACAGAAAATGTATACCTGTTGTCTGAATATTGTCTATCCATATGTAATAAGTAGCTAATGTAAAAAGGTACCATGTCCATGAAATGTATATAGTATGTACATATAACAACACCAACTACAATAAGGAAGGAGAGAAGGATGGATGGTGTCCAGCACACAGGGAGAGGGACAGCTGCCACTCTGAATATTTCATGTGCTCCTCACAATAACCCCCCCCAGACCCCTCCTGCCCCAATATAACCCCCGCAGACCCCTCCTGCCCCAATATAACCCCCAGACCCCTCCTGCCCCAATATAACCCCCCAAGACCCCTTCCTACCCCAATATAATCTCCCCAGACCCCCCCGCCCCAATATAATCTCCCCAGACCCTACCTTTTCTACTTTACACCCGCATCACCCCCAGAGACAGACACACACATCTGTATTGCTGTGTCGAGAGGGACCAAGTCAGCGGTGTGTGTCTCCAGTGTATAAACCCTGTGTGTGTGTCAGTCCCAGCAGGAGAAGATTGACAGCATAGAGGAGAACGTCAACACAGCAGCAGCCAACGTGGAGGAGGGGACCAGGAGCCTCGGGAAGGTGCGTGTGAGCGTGTACATGTGTGTGTGTGTGTGTGTGTGTGTGGTGTTTGGGAGATCGATGGCACTTTGCCTCCCAGTCATTCTACAACGTTTGTCCCTATTGATCCAGCAGAATACAGAGGAAAGCTGCAATTAAAGAAATAGAGAGAATAGATGGAGAGAGGGGTTAAGAGGTACAGTGATGGAGGGAGGGGTTGAGTAGGGGGTGTTGTCAATGGAGAGTGCAAGGTGGGTGTGTGTGGGTGCAGGAGGCGAGGAGAGGTATGAAGGGCTATTTAATAGCTCTTCAGTAGCAGCGTTTGGCCTCCCACTGTTGGCTCAATACACACACACACAACCTCAGAATAAAGTCAGACTGACAGCTCAATACCCACATATTACAAGCTCAGTGTGGTATGTTGTGTGAGTTCTATACGGCCGAACAGACGCTCCGCGTACACACCCGTTTGAGTCTAGTTGCAGACAAAATATCACAATATTTAAAAATGTGGTTTATTTAAGTGTAAATGTAGCATCTCTCACCGCATGTTTTGATTGATAAATGGAACTTCAACTCAGTTCAACTTCCTTAATTGATGAAGTTGAAATGGGATTGAGCCCACATTGAGGTCCAGAATATTCTAGGGTGTGGCTGTGCTTTTAAGGGATCCTGAGTGGCACAGCGTTCTAAGGCACTGCATCGCTGTGCTAAAGGCATCACTACAGACCCGGGTTCGATCCTGGACTGTATCACAACCGGCTGTGATCGGGAGTCCCATAGGGCAGCGCACAATTGGCCCAGCTTTGTCTGGGTTAAACGTTTTGGACTTGTTTTTCTGCTAGGCAACC
The DNA here is from genome assembly GCF_018296145.1 of Oncorhynchus tshawytscha. Taxonomy (NCBI): domain Eukaryota; kingdom Metazoa; phylum Chordata; class Actinopteri; order Salmoniformes; family Salmonidae; genus Oncorhynchus; species Oncorhynchus tshawytscha. The sequence goes on from NC_056431.1 coordinate 153,641, forward strand.
CGAAGATCAAAGCCGAAGTCTACGCTCCTTCGTCGGTAATTGGTCAACAGTAGGGATTCTTCAATAAAGTCTTTGTCATTCAATGAGAAATGACTAGTTTTCATGCACATTTTTTCATTAAGAAATACCTCACAAAACATCTTAGTTAGATGTAAAATTGCACAACTAAGATCTCCATATCAAAATTAGTGACAGATTTATCTTAGATTAATTCTGACTATTTTGAGGAAGTGTATTCTGGCTACGGCATCTCTAAATGGACAAATAGTACTATTGCTGCTTTTTTTCTCATTTTTCAGGTCTTTTAAGGGAGTATGTGTGCACACTCGATGGGCTAGGCGTCAGCCCAACTGAAACATGCTGAGGCCTTTAGAAGCAGTGTGTGTACATAGAAGAGGTGTCAGACACAGCAGTGTGTGTCATCTGTCATCAGGCCAGGTGCCATTACACACACCCCTGCATTACCAACACCCTGTACTCTGAACTTTCAACTTACCTCTGGTTAATTAAAATGACCTTCGCTGCCATGAGGTGAGGGGGTGGGAGGGCGTTTGAACTGGAGCCATTTAACTGTTAATCTGTTAATCATCCGTGGGAGGGGGTAGTGTGTGTGTGGCGGAATGTTCAGAGGAGTCACTCATTTACAGCAATCAGTCTAAAGGAGCGTCTTCCTCTCTGAAGATAACAGTATTAATAAACACACACACCTCATTTCTCCAATTTTAATAAATGTGGGTAATTAAAGTGTACAGCTTTGATGATGATGGTGTGTGCGCATGTGTTGCTGTTTGTGTGTGTACATTTGTGTGTGTGTGTGATCATGAAAGGCCAGGTAGATCTGAAGACTTCTCGCTGACTGTGTGTCTTAGAACATCAAAGGAATAACCCCCCTGAGTGTGTGTGTGTGTTATATGTGCGTTGATTTGTCCCAAGCGAAGTTTCTTCTTATTTCCTTGTCTTTTTAATTGAATTTAAGAATCTTTATTGGCATAAAAAGTGAAGAATCCTAGACTGTCAATGCATGTAGTGACTTGTTTATCCCTCTGTCCTCTCTCCAGGCGGTGGGCTACAGGCTGGCAGTGTTACCCGTGGCGGGGGCAGTGTTAGGGGGGGTGTTGGGTGGGCCGCTGGGCCTACTGGTGGGGTTCAAAGCAGCGGGGGGTGGCAGCAGCGCTTGGAGGGGGGCTCTGGGGTTTGCAGGGGGGAACCTGGTCCAGAAGAAACGCAGAGCTAGAGTAGAGTCCCAAATGAACCAGCTCACTGCACCCCCTATGGAACCAGAACCACCGCTGGACAAGGACAAGTGACCTTTGATTGGTCGTGAAGGGATCTCTGACCTCCAGAAGCTTACACTGGTCCAGGTATTGCCCGAGTACATTGCAGACGCATGCTAGACCTTACATATCAGCTAACCACATCATATGATATAGCAATCTGATGCCCGACTGCACAGTTGAAGTGGCGCACAACCATTGGTTGATGCAATGCAACGCCTGCGCATCTAGTCGGGCAGGAACTCAACCTAGATATCCCTCAGACTAACTGGCTGTCCGCTCTAACAATCAGTTGTTTGACCAATAGATTTGCTCTCTTTACTGTGGTAATAAGGAACTCCTCCTCCTTCTCGCTGCCAATAGACCGAGGAGAGAGTTCTGTCAAGAGGCCTACTGTGAAGAGAAGCCTGCCACTGGGATCTACCACTTCCCAATCAATAAGACTTTTAAATGTCGTAGGAGAGCCTTGTTGAGGACCTGAGTGTGAAAGGGAGGTGAATGCTGTGTTAGTTGAGTGTGATGTATGTATATATGCTTGGTCTGTTGGATTTGTAGTTAAAACTTTAAAGTAACTGTCCAGTGTTTCCAGATCTATTAAATATGACCTACACATTTTTACAATATAAATTAAATAGTTTTCCTTCCAAATTTTTAAAAATATATTCAAAAACAGCTTTTCTGTGTTGGAATGGAATGGTGTGGGCGTATACTGATCTAAAAAATATTCATGTGAGTGGATCGCTGATTGGCCAGCTCATCCTCCTTAGGATGACAGCAAGTTGAGATACAAGTTTGTTTTTTGTTTTCTACAATTAATATTTTGCCCACAAATACAAGTATAGGATGAGTCAACATTATTTGGGTATGAGATTACAGAACTTTCACTGCAGTTACTTTAAGTGTATGATTATATATTATGAAAAGATGTGCATTATTAGTAGCAAACACTACAGCCTAGTTTTGTAACATAAGTCCTGCTGTTTGGTGCCTTTTAGTACAGACAGAGAGATGGTCGTTTTATTAAAGTCATGTTATTATACTGTGTTTCTTGGACAGACCATCTTAACTACCCTCAGTCTTGATCAAATACGCACTCTGTGCCAAAGCCAGACACTGCCTGGGTCGAGCAGTCACCCATCTCTCTAGTTTATGAACTTATTGATGTTTATCTGAGTCTGCCAATATGTCTGCTGCTCTGCTTAGAGTATACAGCTCATTAACAGAGGGAGAGAAGAGAGAGGGAGGTATTAACAGCAGTAAATGTCAAGACTGTGTCCTGGTCTGAACCCTGCTGGAGAGGAGAGGCCTGCTCCCTATGACAGACTGGAATGTGTCAATTTGATAGACTGGGGAGCAGAGAATAAGAGTGAGTGATTGTGAGGTTAGGAGGATAAACACAGCTGTCCTGGGTGTACCAGGTAGAAAGTTGTGATGAGTGAGGCCAAAGTTTCCCCTCTTAAAAGTGCCACGAGAGAAACGGGTCATGCCTGATGTCATCTACTACAACAGTGACCAACTAAATATGGATGCTCTTAATCTATGTGATGATTTACTGGGGTTTTATATTGCCAAAGAAAACCAATAAAATCTGCTTCTGGTGAAGGAATTGTGTGTGTGTGTCAAGAGTTTTCTCTGTAGAACTGAACAAACAGACTCAACACACAACATCCTGTAAAATGGTTTCATTTACTTGTTTTATTTTCTCTCTCTCCGAGATGACTGATTTAGAAATGATATTTCTCCCCCTTTAACCCTCCCTTCGTGATTGGTCAGATCAGGGTACTGTTGGGTTCTAGGGAGGGACTGTACACACAGTACTATAAATAAACACACAGCATGCGTCTCAATACTCCTCGTCTCCTTTCATTGCTCCATCTGAACTGATTTGAGTGACAGGTGAAATAAGGATACTTTCCAGGTCAGCTTCTTCCATATTGCTGTCACCTGGACTTGTTGCTAAGTGGGCGTGGCCTGGCCTGTGTCAGACCAGTGCAGATGGAGAAGAAGACACTGCAGAGGATTGAGATGCAGCCCAGAGTCTGATTTTTCTCCTTCAGTGTGAGGTTCCCCTCCTGTCCTCTAGAGCAGCAGTGTCTAACTGACACCTCTCAGCCTTTAGGAACTACCGTCTGAGTCAGTATTGCAGATCAGGGGCACGTTCAAGTACAAAAAGGAAGAAAATGCTTTTCTGACAGACAATGGAAACAAACATTTAACTATTGGACAGTTTATGGTAGTAACTCCATTGTTTATAAACATTTTGTGCCTCCTGAACGTGACTTAGGTGAATAGGCTCTCTGGCCAATCAGTTGCATGAGTTTAGTACCAGGGAGAGGAAAGCTGCATCTCAATACTCTACAATGTGTTCCTTTCCTTGTCTCCTCTCATCCTATTTGAAATCATAGGATAGGTGGAAGCAGCATAGTGGATACCTGCCAGAAATATGCTTTCACATCAGTTTAAATAAAGGAAAGGAGGAGAGGGGGGTGAACTATTAAGATGCAGCCGAGACACTGTAGTCCTCCAGGACCAGAACCCTCTCTCACTCAAACGGGACTGAGCTGGACTACACACAGATAAGAACCATTATGAGACTAAACAACCGGAGCAAGGGATCTCACTCGTCAAAAAAAAGGGGAAAAAAGGGTGTTACATGTTTTTGAACCTAAAGTAAATCGTTTTTTAATTTAGATCAGGATGACAAAGACCAACGCTCACTCAGCACAAGCACTATTATTATTTACAAGCTCCAAAAATAAAAGTTAAAACGCTTTGCTTCTTTTTTTTTGTCCTAATCCCCCCCCACCCCACCCCACACCATTTTCTTCTTCTGGTTTCATCCTTTTTATCTAAAATAAAAAATTGTACACGTAAGAGTTATGAAAATATAGGTTATTCCAACACGGCTGTCCTGGATTTAACCTACTCTCTGGTCTTCCTTATCCTCTCTCTCCATTAAGGGTGTTGGGGGTGAGTTGGTGTTGCTGTCCCATCCCGCTGGCCTGTCCTGACTGTGGACACTGACTCCGGGGCATGCCATGGGGTCGTGGGTCATAGGTCAGGCTTGTGGTAAAGTCGTTGAGGTCACAGTTCATCACGGTCCCTGAGGAGTGTGTAGCGTGTCTCACTGGGGGCTAACTTCTGGAAGGAACTCTCTGGTGGGTTACTGGCCACCTCACCGATCTCCTCCTGATGAAATAACACATTTATATACACACACCTCCCTCTAGTACTGCAATGACACCGTTTCATACACACATAATGACGGTGTACTAGTATGCTTGTGAGGTGTTCTGACCTGTCCAGGTGTGCTGTCTGTCGGGTCTGGGCCATGGTGGAACTCTCTGTGTAACTTCCCAGAGTGGAGGTCCAGAACAAACTGCCTCAGCTTCCCAGGGATCCTACCACACATTAATATAATCATTAGGTCTACCAATGACATTATTGAAGTGTGGTTAATGACAGAAGGTCATAAACTGATATCACATCAGAGTTGGTCCCATATCAAAGCTGTCTCTGCATGTTAGAGGTGGCTGCAGACACCACACACACAGCTAATGAAATAATTTGATCTCGGTGACAGAGGGAGGGAGAACACAAACATCCAGAGGAGGAGGTAGTGAATGTGATGTAATGTAATTAGTTGAAGCGGGTGTCAGACCTCAGGGCTCTGTCTGTCTGATCACAGAGGTGATAGGGGGAGTGGTGGGGGAGGGGTTTAGATGGGGGGTAAAATAGATTAGATGAAATTACATTCGATTAGTTGACACTAATTGCACGTGCCAAGTCATGTCACATTAGCTCCGGTTTCCAGGGCCGTCAATAGAAGAATTATCTAGAAGGTGTGACATTTCTATTATAATCTGTGGACTGTGTGTGTGTGTGTGCGCGTGTGTGGAATGTATTATATTTGACAAATGCAGATTTTCAACATACAGATCTAAATAATCTAATGACAACAATAATGAGCCATCTCAAATACTGTCACTCAAGTCAGGCACAAATGAACAATAGAAAAGCCTGGCCTCGAGGGACAACCCCTCAAGCCAATGACGAGCCTTTTGGACATCAACATTCTAACAGTCTAATAAATACACTTCATATATGCTATCGCAAAAATAATCACTTGGCTGTGTTTATGAAGGTAACAGAATACAAAAGAAAATGCATAACCAAATAAAACAATAGCATTGGCATTTGTTAATGTAACTGTAGACTATGTAAAAACACCACAATTCAACTGTTAAAATCCATTAACACCATCACAAAGATCAGTCATTACTGATTTGTTAACCCATAAGAGTCTTAAGTCCTGTCTAAACATGTGTTGGTTCCATGTGGTGAAATAAAATCTCAGAAATGTTCCATACCCACAAAAAGCTTATTTCTCTCAAATGTTTTTCACAAATGTGTTTACATGCCTATTAGTGAGCATTTCTTCTTTGCCAAAATAATTCATCCAACTGATAGGTGTGGGATAACAAGCTGCTGATTAAACAGCATGATCATTACACAGGTGCACCTTGTGCTGGGGGCAATAAAAAGGCCACTGACTGCAGGAAAGTCCACCAGAGCTGTTGCCAGAGAACTGAATGTTAAAATATCTACCATATGCTGCCTCCAATGTCGTTTTAGAGAATTTGGCAGTATGTCCAACTAGCCATACAACCACAGACCACATGTATGGCGTTGTGTGTGCGAGCAGTTTGATGATGTCAACAGCGTGCTCCAGTTCCCACCAAAATCCAGCAACTTGGCACGGCCATTAAAGAGGAGTGGGACATCATTCCACAGTCCACAATCAACAGCCTGATCAATTCTATGTGAAGGAGATGTGTCGCGTTGCATGAGGCAAATGGCGGTCACACCAGATACGGACTGGTTTTCTGATCCACAGCCCTACCTTTTTTTTAAGGTATCTGTGACCAACAGATGCATATCTGTATTCCCAGTCATGTGAAATCCATAGATTAGGGCCTAATTCATTCATTTCAATTGACTGATTTCCTTATATGAACTGTAAATCTTTGAAATTGTTGCATGTTGCGTTTATATTTTTTGGGTTTCAAGAAAGCCATACCAAGGATCAGTTTGCTATTTGAGTTTGAATTGTAAGACCCCTTGAAGTATCAAAAATATATACTTTTGGATGAACAATTAATATCTCATGGTCTGACAAACGTCCCATACGCCGTATCACAATTGGAGCTGCGAGCTCCACAGCCAGAGCAAATCTATCCTTTGTCTGGACAGGCCAGAAAACGTGACCTGTCGCTCTCCATGTAAATGATGTGTCAGATTTCAAACTGCATGTCATCGGAGACGACGTTCGAAGCGGGACAACCAGACCATTCAAAGAGCTGAACACAGAAATGTTGGTTGGAACCGGTCGAGAACCACTCAAGGTGCCCTAAATAGTTGGCCAAATGGCTAAGAGGTCAAAAATAAAAATTCAACCAGAGACAGGTGAAAGAAAGTAGAGAGGTTGTACTTACTCAATGTCTCTGAACTCAGGGTACACATACATGTGTCTGAAGGAGTCTATAGCAATGACAGGACAGTCTGCTGGCGTCTTCTGGATGTGCAGCAGTGGGTGACGGAACTTTTCACAGTCCGCATGCAGAAAGTTTATAGAGCCTAGGCAGGAGGGGATAGTTATTAATATAATTTATATTATTTATTAAGAAGAGATTAGCATGACTATAATAGTACGGTTATCTAACAAATATAATGCAACTCTGTCCTTGGCTGGGAGGAAAACACAACACAAATAAATAGAACAAGAGAGTAACAATGGTCCCAGCACTGAACTCTGTGGCACACCCTGTTATTTCCCCAGATGATTGGGCCACAAACAGACTTAAGAAAAACACACTACCTTTCTCGCTGATGAGCTGGCGTGCCACCTCGTGCTGGAACTTCTCCAAGCTCTCTGTGTCCTCCTTCACGTGAAACAGGATGAGGAATGGGATCCCCTCTTCAGTCAGCTCCTGGAACACACACACAGGGAAGAGGAAGAAGAGTGAAGGCGTCAGCATGCTTCAGTTCGTCTGGCACCGAGCCGAACCAAACGATGGGCTCGCATACTCCCTTAAAAGACCTTCGCTTGAAAAATGAGAAAAAAGAAATAGTACTGTTTGTCCATTTTGAGATACCAGTATACACTTCTTCAATAGTCAGAATTAATCTAAGATAACTCAAGAAAGCTGTCATTAATGTTGACATTTTTGCAGAGGAGATCTTAGTTGCGCAATTTTGCATGGGTTCGCGCCCAGGCTCTGTCGTAACCAGCCGCGACCGGGAGGTCCGTGGGGCGACGCATAATTGGCCTAGCGTCGTCCGGGTTAGGGAGGGTTTGGCCGGTAGGGATGTCCTTGTCTCATCGCGCACCAGCAACTCCTGTGGCGGGCCGGGCGCAGTACACGCTAACCAAGGTTGCCAGGTGCACGGTGTTTCCTCCGACACATTGGTGCGGCTGGCTTCCGGGTTGGATGCGCGCTGTGTTAAGAAGCAGTGCGGCTTGGTTGGGTTGTGTATCGGAGGACGCATGACTTTCAACCTTCGTCTCTCCGAGCCCGTACGGGAGTTGTAGCGATGAGACAAGATAGAAGCTACTAAACAATTGGATACCACAGAATTGGGGAGAAAAAAGGGGTAAAATATATATATTTTTTTGCATCTGACTAAGATGTTTGTTGTAGTATGAGGACGGGTCATCTCGTTGAATGACAACAGGCACTTCATTGAAGAATACCTACTGTTGACCAATCTGTGACTAGGGGAAGGAGACTTTGGCTACCGACTTCGGATTGCCTCAATTAAAAAAATTGTGCCCAAAACAGCAGATAAAACCCTTGCCAGGGTCCAAAATGAACAAAAACGTTACAAAATGTAATGTATGCACAAACTGTTCAGAAACTGTTTCGGCTGGGAAGCATCCGGAAGACTTAACGGGTCAGTGGGAGATTCAGGTGTGTGTCTATGCCTTGTTGCATTAGGATGGGGCTGCTGTAGGGGAAGAAGCCAGGCCAGACCTGGAAGACGACTCCCAGCTGTGTGTAGACCGGGGCTAGCCCAAAACCTAAATGATTTAATTTAGACTGGATCAAGCAGAGAGAAGAAAAAGAGGTAGAGAGAACGCACCTCTCCGTTTTCAAAGGTGATCTCGCGGACCAGAGGGACACATTTGTCCTGCGCCCAAGCGTAGGTGAGATCAAAGTTGGTTAGTGAGCCCAGGTACACCATGTCAGGAACAGTCTCCCCCATCGGTTTATAGATCACATTATCACCACTGAACCTCTCTGTCTGGGACACGTCACTGGAGGGACAGAGGAAAGGAAAGATTAAAAGATTACTCAAATGCCAGACCAAAAACATATAAACTATATTATAAATGTTTCGTAGACCCTAAGTGCAGTGGTTGGTCTGAAGAGGCTTGACTCACCCGAAGGCAGCGAGAAACACACAGTCGTCTCGGAGGATGTTGGCCACCTTCTCAAACGTGTGGTAGTTCTCAGAATCCTTCTGGTCAAAGTAGCCAATAATGTTACGCCTGTCCCTCTGCAGAGAGAGAGAGACATTTTTCCTGGTTCAGTACCAATTAATTTTTGAGGACAGAGTCATATACTAATCTTCAGGAGGCTTTCTATTGATAGGTCCTTGGTGTCCCATCAGCTGTGTTATTTGTGTCAGTTGCCCTGTATAGTTGTCTTTTTGTCTTCTATTTGGTTTACATTTTTTAGTTTTATGCACGTTGAGATTATTCTGTATAATGAAAAGCGCTGTACAAATGTAATAAATTATTATTATTCAATATTTAGATTAGGAATGGTCCTAGAACAGATCCCTGAGGCACACCTTTTACATTTTCAAACACTGATTTGTGTGTGCCTGATACTCACATCCGCAGTGTTGACCTCCTCCAGACTGTGTATCTCTTTAATGGGATCGACCTTCTGCTGGCGGATGAAGTCAGCGATGGCTGTGACTGACCTCTGACCCCTGTACTCCCTCTTCATCATCATACCATTACGGAACAACTTCAACGTAGGGTACTTACTGATCCTGTACCGCTGAGCTATGTCAGCTAGAGAGACAGAGAGCGGGAGAGAGGGGTGAATAAAGACAGAGTTTAATATAGAATGAGGTAGAGGGGGAGAAAGGCGGACAAAGGAAAGGGGAATGAAGGAAAAGAGGCAGGTAGAGAAAATCAGAAAAGGATGGATAGAAACGGGGATGGATGAAAAAAGGTGAGAGTAAAAGACAGATAGAGGGTGTTTAAAGCTGTCTAAAGACACAGCCGTCAGTCAGCCCCTGATCCCTCAGATGAAAGCTGCCCCCCAGTGAGAGTAAATATTCTCATAGTGCTGTGTGTTTGGCAGCTGTCAGTCTCACTGCAGGGTGTCTCTAAGCTCCAGTCTTCACAGGCAGCAGCAATTTTGTCATTAGTCTTCAAACGGTTTGCAGGTCATCAATAATTCCCTTTAATTTGCTTTATCTCAAAGGATGTGCCTATCAAATGTCTGTGTGTGTGTGTGTGTGGGGGGGGAGTAACTGATTACAAAAAAAGTAACTGCAATCCGTTACCAGCTAAAATATTGTGATCAAATTACAGATGTGAAAACTCCTTTACTTTTAAATTCAGAAAGTATGATGACACCTTTCTGTTTTCTCAACGACATTGAAAAACCAGTTTAAGTTTGTTGGACCACAAATCAAAGACCACTATGATGACACACCAAATGCATTTTGATGGTTTGCAGGAATAGGCTTTTGTAGCATACAGTCCTTCTAATGGTGCAACTGCAAAAAAAAAAAATCAAGGCTTTATTAAGAGCAAGACAAAGGAGCTGATCATGGACTACAGGAAACAGAGGGCCGAGCACGCCGCCATCCACATCCACAGGGCTGTAGTGGAACGGGTCGAAAACTTTAAGTTCCTCCACATCAGTAAGGTATTAACATGGTCTACACACACCAACACAGTCGTGAAGAAGGCACAACAACGCCCTTCCCCCTCAGGAGGCTGAAAAGATTTGGCATGGGCCCTCAGATCCTCAAAAAGTTATACAGCTGCACCATCGAGAGCATCTTGACTGGCTGCATCACCGCTTGGTATGGCAACTGTTTGGCATCCCACCACATGGCGCTACAGAGGGTAGTGCGTACGACCCAGTACACCATTGGGGTCGAGGTCCCTGCCATCCAGGACCTCTATATAAGGCAGTGTCAGAGGAAGGCCCTATAAAAATTGTCAAAGACTCCAGTCACCCAAATCATAAACTGTTCTCTCTGCCACCGCACGGCAAGTGGTACTGATGCACCAAGCCTGGAACCAACAGGACCCTGAAGAGCTTCTACCCCCAAGCCAATAGTTAACCAAATAGCTACCCGGACTATCTGCATTGACCCTTTTTGCACTAACTCTTTTGACTCATTACAGACACTGCTGCTACTGTTTATTATCTACCCTGTTGCCTAGTCACTTTACTCCTACCTATATCTACATATCTACCTCAATTACCTCGTACCCCTGCACATCGACTCAGTACTGGTAGCCCATGTATATAGCCCAGTTATCCTGACTCAGTCCTGGTACCCCGTGTATACAGCCCAGTTATCCTGACTCAGTCCTGGTAGCCCGTGTATATAGCCCAGTTATCCTGACTCAGTACTGGTAGCCCATGTATATAGCCCAGTTATCCTGACTCAGTACTGGTAGCCCATGTATATAGCCCAGTTATCCTGACTCAGTACTGGTAGCCCATGTATATAGCCCAGTTATCCTGACTCAGTACTGGTAGCCCATGTATATAGCCCAGTTATCCTGACTCAGTACTGGTAGCCCATGTATATAGCCCAGTTATCCTGACTCAGTACTGGTACCCCATGTATATAGCCCAGTTATCCTGACTCAGTACTGGTACCCCATGTATATAGCCCAGTTATCCTGACTCAGTACTGGTAGCCCATGTATATAGCCCAGTTATCATGACTCATTGTGGATTTATTCCTTGTGTTATTATATATTGTTTTCTATTTTTGTCTCTGCATAGTTGGGAAGGGATCACAAGTAAGCGTTTTACTGTTGGTCTATCAAATCTAATTTTATTTGTCACATACACATGGTTAGCAGATGTTAATATGAGGGTAGCGAAATGCTTGTGCTTCTAGTTCCGACAGTGCAGTAATATCTAACAAGTAATCTAACAATTCCACAACAACTACCTGACACACACAAATGTAAAGGGATGGAATAAGAATGTATAAATATATGGATGAGCGATGACCGAGCGGCAAAGGGAAAGTGCAATAGATGGTATAAAATACAGTATATACATATGAGATGAGTAATGTAAGATATGTAAACATTATTAAAGTGGCATTATGAAAGTGACTAGTGATCCATTTATTAAAGTTGCCAATGATTTCAAGTCTGTATGTAGGCAGGAGCCTCTCTGTGTTAGTGATGGCTCTCGGCCCTTTGATGCACCTGTACTGACCTCGCCTTCTGGATGGTAGCGGGGTGAACAGGCAGTGGCTCTAAACCTGTTGTTTATGAAAAATGTAACAAGTAAAATGTGATTTTGATTTTACTGCTGTTGGCATCCAAAGATTATACATTTAACTTGAATAAACACTTGGAGGTAAGGATGTCGTACCTCCTAGTGTTATTGATATCTACACTGCTGCTCTCTCATTTAGCTATTTGCGCCTCACGGATTGTGGTTGTTGTGGATGGCTGTGGACAAACAAACATGTGTATTTTAACCCAATAATGGTTGAATTGAAGAAGTTAAAGCTGCCTATCAATCAATGTTGCAACCAGTGGACAGCCAGTGAAAAATGTGCTCTTGCAGCTGCATCGTGTGGATCACAGTCTGTGGAATAAACGTTTGACAGCTCCTCCATGGTATTGTGCTCCACATGCTGTCAAAAACAAGTTTCATTTAACAAGACCACAAGTGGGGCTTTTATTGCTCGATCTAATTCACGCTGATTAAAACAATTATGTCCATAGGCCTATTGGACACATGCTCAAACTCGCAAACTCTGATCAACTTAAAGAGCTGCAAATGATAGAGTGTCACCAACAAAAGCTCAAGCAATAGCCCTATAGCAAATGATAGAGATATCAGTGTCACCAACAAAAGCTCAAGCAATAGGCCTAGAGCAAATGATAGAGATATCAGTGTCACCAACAAAAGCTCAAGCAATAGGCCTAGAGCAAATGATAGAGATATCAGAGTCACCAACAAAAGCTCAAGCAATAGCCCTATAGCAAATGATAGAGATATCAGTGTCACCAACAAAAGCTCAAGCAATAGGCCTAGAGCAAATGATAGAGATATCAGTGTCACCAACAAAAGCTCAAGCAATAGGCCTAGAGCAAATGATAGAGATATCAGAGTCACCAACAAAAGCTCAAGCAATAGCCCTATAGCAAATGATAGAGATATCAGTGTCACCAACAAAAGCTCAAGCAATAGGCCTAGAGCAAATGATAGAGATATCAGAGTGTCACCAACAAAAGCTCAAGCAATAGCCCTATAGCAAATGATAGAGATATCAGTGTCACCAACAAAAGCTCAAGCAATAGGCCTAGAGCAAATGATAGAGATATCAGAGTGTCACCAACAAAAGCTCAAGCAATAGGCCTAGAGCAAATGATAGAGATAGAGTGTCACCAACAAAAGCTCAAGCAATAGCCCTATAGCAAATGATAGAGATATCAGTGTCACCAACAAAAGCTCAAGCAATAGGCCTAGAGCAAATGAGAGATATCAGAGTGTCACCAACAAAAGCTCAAGCAATAGGCCTAGAGCAAATGATAGAGATATCAGAGTGTCACCAACAAAAGCTCAAGTAATAGCCCTATAGCAAATGATAGAGATATCAGTGTCACCAACAAAAGCTCAAGCAATAGGCCTAGAGCAAATGAGAGATATCAGAGTGTCACCAACAAAAGCTCAAGCAATAGGCCTAGAGCAAATGATAGAGATATCAGAGTGTCACCAACAAAAGCTCAAGCAATAGGCCTAGAGCAAATGATAGAGATATCAGAGTGTCACCAACAAAAGCTCAAGCAATAGGCCTAGAGCAAATGATAGAGTGTCACCAACAAAAAATTAAACAATAGGCCTATAGTAAATGCAGCATATGGTATTCATTTTTCCACATGCCCTTTTCGTTAGTGCTCAAAGCATGTCATTCCATGAGAGCAGAATTTTCTTTTCAACTTGAAGCAATGAGCCCAATCAGTCCTCAATGACAACAAAATCATAAACAGAGTAGGCTAATAAGTCCTTAGTTTTAGGGTCATGCTCAGGTTAAACAACAGAGTAGGCTAATAAGTCCTTGGTTTTGGGGTCATGCTCAGGTTAAACAACAGAGTAGGCTAATAAGTCCTTGGTTTTGGGGTCATGCTCAGGTTAAACAACAGAATAGGCTAATAAGTCCTTGGTTTTGGGGTCATGCTCAGGTTAAACAACAGAGTAGGCTAATAAGTCCTTGGTTTTGGGGTCATGCTCAGGTTAAACAACAGAGTAGGCTAATAAGTCCTTGGTTTTGGGGTCATGCTCAGGTTAAACAACAGAGTAGGCTAATAAGTCCTTAGTTTTAGGGTCATGCTCAGGTTAAACAATTTGGCTTATCTATATTGCTATTTCCTATTCTTGAAGATCAAGAGAATTACATGAATTGGAAAGACCGGAGATCTGACTGACTTTGGATTTTAATGTAAAGATATAGCCTAATCGTATGATTATCTGTATTGAAGTAGAAAGCAATGGTTTAGAAGAAGCCTACATAACCCATAAAGTAAAATGCAACATCCATTTTTTATCTCCTTCTAACGCCTCAAGGGGAAAGTAACGTCAAATGAACTAAAAGTAATCAGATTACTTTACAGAGTTTGGGCAAACCAAAAGTTACGTCACGGATTAAAACCCTGTGTGTGTACGAGCGTGTCACTCACAGTGCTGATCACAGTCGACGCGCGCAAACACCACCTGAGTGACATCAGGAAACTCCTCCCTCGCGATGTTCGATGCCTCCTCAAAGATAGGCTGGAGCATCTGGCTGAATCTACACCTGGGAGGAGACGGGGGAGAATGTGGGTATAATTTGCTTATCAAATTATATTTTATATTGTTACCCTTTGGAGGAACTGTCATACTGTAATTGCTTTGGCCACATTGCATTACTCTCCAGCCATGATGCCACTAAAGCATGTTGGAATTCTAATTCATCTCACACACACACACACACACTAGTTAAACACACACAAGGCAAACAACTGATGTGGACACAAAGAAAATGTATGCAAACAGACAATTGAGTAGGAGAGGACAAATGTTCACAGGAGAACTAACACACTTACCAGTCTGCATAGAAATTAACCAACGCCACTCCAGCATTGTCTGTGTGGGGAAAAAAAACACGTTACACCCACTGTTTTACAACAACGTCAAACACACAGGAATTAAAGTACATTTACACATACTCATAGGCAAGGGAGGTTCGTGGGTGAATCATTAGTGTTATTCATACAGTCAAACAGCCACCAAGCGTTGAGGAAAGAGACAACACAAGATAGAGCATTATAGGGAGAGATGATAAAGAGAGGGAGGAAATGACACAGAGATGGTGAGAGAAAGAGGGATAGATGAGAACCACAGAGATGTCTCTATACCCTGTCACAGACAATGTCTTACTGAGGATGTCTTCAATGTTTCCTGTGTCTAGACTGGTAATTTCAGCCTGGCCTGGAGTGGAGAGACCAGTCACCTAGAGCCAGAGAAGAAAGGGTTAATGCGATGCTATGGCTAGAACCTGTCCCTCACACAGATGTGACATGAGCCCAGTCCAAAAACAACCAGTCAGTGTTTGCAGTGTTAACGGAAGAAGTCCTAAAGCTGCTGTCCTATTGGTTCCATGAATTCTCTTGTTGCTGTTTCCAGACCAGGCAAACAGGTGAGAAACCATCTTTTTCTCCCTCCCTTTTTATTATTTATTTATCATTCATCCATAGGAGTCCTGTTGAGATCCAGACATCTCAGTTCTCTGATGGGCGTTGACGCCACAGGTGATGTGGAACAGAGGACTCTGTTCTCAGGATCAAAGTCAAACTTCCCCATGGACTAGAGCGACCAGGACAGTGTCATACACTGGACACGGAAACAGAGAAAGAAGTAGAAGTGAGACATCACATTGCATAATATTTTCTGGTTCATATACAGTCGATGAACTAAGCAGACGTAACCCAGCTGCTATCGCATTTGTGTCTATGGAATAGCCACCCTTTAAGCAGACTGGAACTTGGACAATTTTTTCCAATGGTAAACGGCCTGAGTAAGACATCTTCATTAATCCACCATCTTTGATGGAGAGTGGTGTTACTGGAGATGCTCTACTACGCCGAGTCTCACATTCCCTGGAAGAACAAACGTATTTCTCTGTATCTCAGCAAGCATTTCCGAGTCCTATGACAGCGCAATCCAATTTTCTGCTACCACCATAACAATAACTTCACACAAAAACAGCAACAAGAGCCAGTCACTAGACTGATAGTTGAGCTCAGGACAGAAGACAGGGCTGTGGCTAGGATATAGACTGGGGCTAAGTTAAGCATGGCCTGGACATTCCCATGTATTAATACTAAGGGAACCCCTCTAAACCAGTGTCTCAGTAGCATCCTGTCAATGAGGACATTCAGATAAAGCTTAGTTATCTAACATCAGTCGTTTGACTCGTTCAAATCAGCAGGGTGTGTGGGGTGGAAGACACACCCTCTAAAAGGTGTGTATTCTAAGACGAGAGACACAGACACGGTCACAGTGCCCTCCGTAGTTATTGGGACAGTGAAGCATGTTTTCTTCTTATGGCTGTAAACTCCAACAGTTTGAAATCAAACAATGACTATGGGGTTAAAGTGCAGACTGTGAGCTTTAATTTGAGGATGTTTTCATCCATATTGGGTGAACTGTTTAGAAATTACAGCACTTTTTGTACATAGACGCCCCATTTTAGGGGACCAAAAGTATTGGAACAAATTCACTTATATGTGTATTAAAGTAGTACAGTTAAAGTTAAGTATTTGGTCCCATATTCCTAGCACGCAATGACTACATCAAGCTTGTGACTCTACAAATTTGTTGGATGCATTTTCTGTTTGTTTTGGTTGATTTTCAGATGATGTTGTGCCCAATAGAAATGAATGGTAAATAAAGTAGTGTGTCATTTTGGAGTTGCTATTATTGAAAATAAGAATATAATAGGTTTCTAAACACTTCTACATTAATGTGGATACTACCATGATTACGGATAATCCTGAATGAATCGTGAATAATGATGAGTGAGAAAGTTAGACGGACAACTATCACAACCCCCCCAAAATGCTAACCTCCCCTGTTATTGTAAGGGGTTAGCATGTCTTGGGGGTTTGATATAAAAGGTTAAGCTCCCCTGTTATTGTAAGGGGTTAGCATGTCTTGGGGGTTTGATATAAAAGGTTAACCTCCCCTGTTATTGTAAGGGGTTAGCATGTCTTGGGGGTTTGATATAAAAGGTTAAGCTCCCCTGTTATTGTAAGGGGTTAGCATGTCTTGGGGTTTGATATAAAGGTTAACCTCCCCTGTTATTGTAAGGGGTTAGCATGTCTTGGGGGTTTGATATAAAGGTTAACCTCCCTGTTATTGTAAGGGGTTAGCATGTCTTGAGGGTATGATATAAAAGGTTAACCTCCCTGTTATTGTAAGGGGTTAGCATGTCTTGGGGGTTTGATATAAAAGGTTAACCTCCCCTGTTATTGTAAGGGGTTAGCATGTCTTGGGGTTTGATATAAAAGGTTAACCTCCCCTGTTATTGTAAGGGGTTAGCATGTCTTGGGGGTATGATATAAAGGTTAACCTCCCCTGTTATTGTAAGGGGTTAGCATGTCTTGGGGGTTTGATATAAAAGGTTAAGCTCCCCTGTTATTGTAAGGGGTTAGCATGTCTTGGGGGTTTGATATAAAAGGTTAACCTCCCCTGTTATTGTAAGGGGTTAACATGTCTTGGGGGTTTGATATAAAAGGTTAAGCTCCCCTGTTATTGTAAGGGGTTAGCATGTCTTGGGGGTTTGATATAAAATGCTAACCTCCCGTTATTGTAAGGGGTTAGCATGTCTTGGGGGTTTGATATAAAGGTTAAGCTCCCCTGTTATTGTAAGGGGTTAGCATGTCTTGGGGGTTTGATATAAAATGCTAACCTCCCGTTATTGTAAGGGGTTAGCATGTCTTGGGGGTTTGATATAAAAGGTTAAGCTCCCCTGTTATTGTAAGGGGTTAGCATGTCTTGGGGGTTTGATATAAAATGTTAACCTCCCCTGTTATTGTAAGGGGTTAGCATGTCTTGGGGGTATGATATTTTTTAGTCTGTAACTTCCTCACTCGTAATTATTCACGATTCATTCAAATTTGTAGTCACAAGCATGATGTAGTCATTGCGCTTTATAAATATGGGACCAATACTTTGTCAAAGACTCCAGTCACCCAAGTCATAGACTGTTCTCTCTGCTACTACACGGCAAACAGGACCAGAGCGCCAAGTCTAGGACAAAAAAGGCTCCTTAACAGCTTCTACCCCCAAGCCACCAGACTGCTGAACAGCTTCTACCCCCAAGCCACCAGACTGCTGAACAGCTTCTACCCCCAAGCCACCAGACTGCTGAACAGCTTCTACCCCCAAGCCACCAGACTGCTGAACAGCTTCTACCCCCAAGCCACCAGACTGCTGAACAGCTTCTACCCCCAAGCCACCAGACTGCTGAACAGCTTCTACCCCCAAGCCACCAGACTGCTGAACAGCTTCTACCCCCAAGCCACCAGACTGCTGAACAGCTTCTACCCCCAAGCCACCAGACTGCTGAACAGCTTCTACCCCCAAGCCATCAGACTGCTGAACAGCTTCTACCCCCAAGCCACCAGACTGCTGAACAGCTTCTACCCCCAAGCCATAAGACTGCTGAACAATTAATCAAATGGCCACCGGACTATTTACACCGACACCCCCCCCTGTTTTTTTCACTGCTGCCACTCCCTGTTTATTATCTTTGCATAGTCACATTACAAATGACCTTGACTAACCTGTATCCCCGCACATTGACTCGGGAACCGGTACCCCCTTGTTATTGTTATGTAAATATCTTGTGTAATTTTAAATGTTTTTTTTTTTACTTTAGTTTATTTAGTAAATATTTTCTTAACGCTATTTCTTGAACTGCATTGTATGGTTAAGTGCTTGTAAGTAAGCAATTCACGGTAAGGTCTACACCGGTTGTACTCGGCACATGTCCCTACATTCAGTCCCTACATTCATGTCCCTACCTACATTCTGTCATTTTTGTAAGTAGTTGTGGTCAGTACTTGCGTGGTTTTTATCAATAGTTTAGGTTAGTAGGGAGGTTCAGTAGTTTTGGTCAGTCGTTTTGTGGTTTTGGTCAGTTTAGTTGGTGCGGTTAATAGTTGTGATCAGTAGTGGTCAATAGTTTTGGTCAGTAGTTGTGATCTGTAGTTGTGTCGTCAGTAGTTGCGGTCAGCAGTTGTTTGGTTGTGGTCAGTAGTTTTGGTCAGTATATTTTGTGGTATCAGTTTTGGTCAGAAGTGTTCAGTAGTTGTGGTCAGTAGTTGTGTGGTTGTGGTCAGTAAACGTGTGGTTGTAATCAGTAGTTGTGTGGTCCATAGTTTTGTGGTGAGTAATGGTGTGGTTTTGGTCAGTAGTTGTGTTGTTGTGGGGTTCAGTAGTTTTAGTCGGTAATTTTGGTCAGTAGTTGTTAGTTGTTTTGGTAAGTAGTTGTTATCAGTAGTTGTATGATCGTGGCCTGTAGTTGTGGTCAGTTGTTTTGTTGTTGTGGTCAGTGGGTGTAGTCAGTAGTAGTGATCAGTAGTTGTGTGGTTAAGTGCTTGTAAGTAAGAATTTCACAGTAAGGTCTACAGCGGTTGTATTTGGCATATGTCACTATGTTATATCAGCATCGAACATGTCACCCTCCCTAGGAGAGGGGGTGACCTCGATAATTTATTGTTAAAACGAGAGGCTGCCTGGATCTTTAATTTAAATACCCTTGCTCCTCTCGGTTTCAACGTAGACTTTGATCTGAAGCCATTCTTGTGATTTTGCTATTGTAAATGTTTTGTAGGCCTAGGTAGGTAAAATTGTATCTATAATGGAATGCTATCCATTCATGTTTTTGGTATGTTATTTTTATGAGAATTAACCAATGATATCAGGCCACACCCGGCCATGATTACAGACACCTGTGTGTGTCCTTTGACCTGTGTGTGTCCTTTGATTATACCCTGATGAAGACAGTTTGTCAAAACGTTGAATATTAGGTTATTAAATTATTGCATCTGAGCTCCTAGAGTGTGCAGCTCTACTTACATTTTTTAAGTATTCACTGCATGTGACAAATAACATTTTATTTGACCTTTGGTCTCCTAAAATGGGGGGACCATGAATAGAAAGTGCTGTAATTTCTCAACGGTTCACCCAATATGAATGAAAATACCCTCAAATATAATACCCTCATATCCAAACTTTTGGAGTGTAAAGCCAAAAGAAGAAGAAATGTTTCACTTTCCCAATAATTGCAGAGGGCACTGTATATGTATGTACAGAATGCGTTTAAGGTGACAGTCCGTGTTAACAGGAGAAGCTGTCTTTACTGTGGTTTGTAATATAGCACTTTAGAGAGAAGGCTGAGTGGTGGCGGACGTGGTTGTATGTACAAAATGTACACACACTATTTCTGGGGTCAACTATTACAGGACTAGTGGTATTACGTATAGTGAGGTCATCTCACAGCAGCCTGGCTGTGACACTCATCTGTATGTCTGCTGAGCGACAACAGCTTCAGTTTAACAAGAGATATTTCAGTAATTATATGTTGCCACTGTCTCTGGTTTAACTATGTGACGGTGACGAGACAGGCCTATTCCCTAAAAAATGTATGAATACAGACATATTTGTAGATACTTTCTAGCTATCTTCCAGTTTCTGGATTAGAAGCCATTATACAAGCCACGAATCGTGCTGATTAACAAGTATATGACTTAGTTCAAATCCCTTACTGACAGTAAAGAAAGTTTACACTGTAATAGGCCGATATCCTGAGCTGCAAAACAGAGCTTGATCAGTTCCGGGTTGTCAGCCAATAGGAATGAGCCACAACAGAGGAATTCACCAACCGGCTCCATCATTCCGCAACACGATTATGGCTAAATTCACTAATTTGTGGTACCGTCCCACGACCTGGCTAGCTAGCTACATATGTTAGCAAGTAAGAAAACTACAACATTAGCTGTTGGCTAAGTTAAACAAACAGCAAATATAGCCAAGTCTGATAGTTAACGTTAGCTCACACAATACGTGGATTTAAGATTCACCATGCATCTAGAATAAGATACTGATTTGGACTTGCACAGTTGTTAGCTAGCTAGCTAACATAACAGGGCAGAGTAAGGCGAGTGATCACAGAAAAGGAGGGTCATGACTCATGTCTCTACATGGCTAACTAACAGTTAACTAACCTTACCAAGCTTAACTAACCTTACCAAGCTTAGCTAGCCAGCTAGCTGATCTCAATTAACCTGGTTTGCCGACTAGCTATTTTAGCCAGCTAACGTTAGCTAGGTACAGTAATGTAAAAACTATATTCATGTTCAATACATCTTTATTTTGTGATTGACAAAAGTAGCTATCACTTTGAAAAACGAATGCCCATAATTTTAATATTAGCTAACTGTTTGTGAAGCCAGACCGACCGCACTTCAAATACGAGGACGTGTAAGTTAGCTGTCGAAGTTCCTTACCAGCAGTATCGTGAAGAAGCCGACCTCGAGAGAGGATACTATTGGTGGTAGTTTCATTGTAGAGTTGGTTGAGGTTATGGTGTTGTTCGGTCTTCCCTGTCTCCCGTTACAACTCTGCTGCTGAGGCAGGAAACGGATGGGTGACCACGGTAACGTGAGCGATCTTTCCGGGTTTAACGTTGTGGTTTATGGGAGTAGTAGTTTTGTAATTTTCTTTAGCAATGATTCCCAATAAGGCTTAAAACTACAAGTATGGCGTATTTCTTTGGAGGTTAGAAGAATTGGAAATGGGAGTTGTATTTTTCAAAATATTTTGCGACCCAGATGTTTGTGGTCTGACCGAACACTTTCTGGGACAAAACTTCTAGTGTTAGAAAGTGAGAGAGTCAGGAAGATACTGATCAGAGGAACAAATAACTATTACAAATATATACATTCATTTTCCTAATGTTGACAGTTGCTAAATGCATATTTTTCTCAATTATTCCGTGATTTCTAACATAGTAAGGTAAGTTGCATCATCGTTAACGTTAATTATGCAGGCTACCCTGCTAGTTAACTATCAAACTCAATGCACCGATAGTCATTTCTTATTGACCTGTTAGTGACATGCTGATTTTGCCCTGTGCATGTGACCAATAAACTCATCTAATCTAAATCTAATATTTTCGCCTGCATAAAGCCATGGCAGCTACACCGATTCAGGCAGCATATCAACTGTATTGTCGTCTGTTATTGACTCTCCAGCTGTTTCAGTTGTTTTGTGTTATTTTTACCAAATCTTTACGGAGGCTAAAACATGAAGAAAACAATTTTTTTCTAACAACTGCTAAATTACTTAAATAATACAGTATGTTGTGTTACTTATTACACAGTTATTACTTAACACTTCACAAGTTACTACAGTAGTAGAAAAATATTACAGTCAGATAGTTTAGGGACAGAACAACGGTAGACTGTGTATCCAGTAGACAGACTCCCGATGTTCTGTCCTAAAACTAACAGTCAGAGTGCAGCGTCCAACATACCACAGTCGGCTGTAGTTACTGCTCTTTAACTGCAATTTCAAAACTGAAATATTTTTTTGTAAGGGGTGTAACAACATACAGGTAGCGGACACTGCTTGATACAAACATGTAATTCTCAGAGTAGCGTGTTTGGATGGGAAGTGGACATACAAGAGACTTGTGGGATAGAAAGACAGGGACTGTCTCTGAGCAGTTGTGATGTAGCAGAGAGTGTCTATCTATCTATCTATCTATCTATCTATCTATCTATCTATCTATCTATCTATCTATCTATCTATCTATCTATCTATCTATCTATCTATCTATCTATCTATCTATCTATCTATCTATCTATACAGTGCAAAATTATGCAAAATTATTCAGCCCCCTTAAGTTAATACTTTGTAGCGCCACCTTTTGCTGCGATTACAGCTGTAAGTCGCTTGGGGTATGTCTCTATCAGTTTTGCACATCGAGAGACTGACATTTTTTCCCATTCCTCCTTGCAAAACAGCTCGAGCTCAGTGAGGTTGGATGGAGAGCATTTGTGAACAGCAGTTTTCAGTTCTTTCCACAGATTCTCGATTGGATTTAGGTCTGGACTTTGACTTGGCCATTCTAACACCTGGATATGTTTATTTTTGAACCATTCCATTGTAGATTTTGCTTTATGTTTTGGATCATTGTCTTGTTGGAAGACAAATCTCCGTCCCAGTCTCAGGTCTTTTGCAGACTCCATCAGGTTTTCTTCCAGAATGGTCCTGTATTTATTTGGCTCCATCTATCTTCCCATCAATTTTAACCATCTTCCCTGTCCCTGCTGAAGAAAAGCAGGCCCAAACCATGATGCTGCCACCACCATGTTTGACAGTGGGGATGGTGTGTTCAGGGTGATGAGCTGTGTTGCTTTTACGCCAAACATAACGTTTTGCATTGTTGCCAAAAAGTTCAATATTGGTTTCATCTGACCAGAGCACCTTCTTCCACATGTTTGGTGTGTCTCCCAGGTGGCTTGTGGCAAACTTTAAACGACACTTTTTATGGATATCTTTAAGAAATGGCTTTCTTCTTGCCACTCTTCCATAAAGGCCAGATTTGTGCAATATACGACTGATTGTTGTCCTATGGACAGAGTCTCCCACCTCAGCTGTAGATCTCTGCAGTTCATCCAGAGTGATCATGGGCCTCTTGGCTGCGTCTCTGATCAGTCTTCTCCTTGTATGAGCTGAAAGTTTAGAGGGACGGCCAGGTCTTGGTAGATTTGCAGTGGTCTGATACTCCTTCCATTTCAATATTATCGCTTGCACAGTGCTCCTTGGGATGTTTAAAGCTTGGGAAATCTTTTTGTATCCAAATCCGGCTTTAAACTTCTTCACAACAGTATCTCGGACCTGCCTGGTGTGTTCCTTGTTCTTCATGATGCTCTCTGCGCTTTTAACGGACCTCTGAGACTATCACAGTGCAGGTGCATTTATACGGAGACTTGATTACACACAGGTGGATTGTATTTATCATCATTAGTCATTTAGGTCAACATTGGATCATTCAGAGATCCTCACTGAACTTCTGGAGAGAGTTTGCTGCACTGAAAGTAAAGGGGCTGAATAATTTTGCACGCCCAATTTTTCAGTTTTTGATTTGTTAAAAATGTTTGAAATATCCAATAAATGTCGTTCCACTTCATGATTGTGTCCCACTTGTTGTTGATTCTTCACAAAAAAATACAGTTTTATATCTTCATGTTTGAAGCCTGAAATGTGGCAAAAGGTCGCAAAGTTCAAGGGGGCCGAATACTTTCGCAAGGCACTGTATATCTATATATCTATCTCCTCTCTATCACCTTGTCTCTCTTTGTCTATGTCCATTTCTCCCTCTGCTCTTCCTGCTCTAACCAAGTCTATCATAGAGCACAGTAGTTGGCATAGAGCAGGCAGGGTGTCTGTGTATGTTGGCAGCGTTGCTGTGAGCAGGTGGGCAGGTCTCAGTGTGAGAGATCCTCTCTCTTTCTCTCTGTAGGATCCAGGATCAGGGCAGGCAGGGGACCTGGACGTGCAGCCAAGCCCACCAAGGATGCACTGAGCTGGGGAACATCTGCTGAGGCCTCCCCCTAGCACTGCCATGGTAAGAGTCCAAAACACACACCCATACACTCACAAACCAGCGCATATATCCTCCTCTCAATGATTCATTCTAATGTGACCATAGTGTTATCCTTCTTACTACTGTCTATGGGGTCATGTATAACCATGTTTGTCATTGTGTGTGTGTGTGTGTGTGTGTGTGTGTGTGTGTGTGTGTGTGTGTGTGTGTGTGACACTGACTGTGTGCGGTGTGTGTATTTCATAATTGTTAAGTAGATTAAATGTTGAATTGAATCCCAGCATTAATATTTGATGTGGTAAAGCTGTCCATAGGGGGTTCCCACTTCCCATTGTGTCAGCAGCTCATAGATGGAGACAGGTGTGTGTGTGTGCTTACTGTAATAGCTGAACTATTAATAATGTTTTATAAGCAGATCTTCTCATGTCTATACTGGGGTTTAATAGCAGGAACCGGGTTACTGAGATTTCCCACCCATACCCACTCCCATTTCCCGGGATTAAAAACTGTGAGAAACCGGTCAATTCTAATACATTATTTCTATGAACAGCATTATGTGAAATGGAACTGTTAAATGATATGCAGTGTCTAAATCTGGCTTATCTACAGCCTTCTGTGCTCTCCTATCTGCATGATCAATAATTAACGCTCAGGGTGGGGGCAGCGCTGTGTGGAGCACAGTTCACAATGAATG
Source organism: Oncorhynchus tshawytscha (assembly GCF_018296145.1). Classification (NCBI taxonomy): domain Eukaryota; kingdom Metazoa; phylum Chordata; class Actinopteri; order Salmoniformes; family Salmonidae; genus Oncorhynchus; species Oncorhynchus tshawytscha. The sequence goes on from NC_056431.1 coordinate 178,568, forward strand.
CATGTATCATCTCATCAGCTGGTAACTTTTTTTCTTGAGAGAGGGACATTTGCTTCAACACAGCCTATGGTACAGTAATATTAGACCTAATAACATCTGAATGATAGATTAATATGAATGTGTTGCTAATTTACACAGCTCCATTTGGCTTTCAGGGTCACCTTATTGTATAGATAAAAATATTTTTTTTGCAGCTGCAGAATTTTAAAACAGCCTATCACTCGAATATCTTTGCTTTAAATCAGTGCGGAAGCGAGCACTCTTTGTTCAAGTCTTTATCTCTTTCAATCAATTCCATTCAAATTGCATCCAAAATAGATCGTCCTCAAGATTGTTGTCCTCTGGCCTCTCTCCTTCTTAACTTTTGTGGAGTCCCAGGTAAAGCTAGAATAGCTTGTTGGCCATTTTTTCCAGCATTACTTATACTAAGAGACTATTCTAAGAGGGATGCAAGCTTCCTCTTGTTTGCTGAATGTTAAATAGAAGGAAGAGAATGCACGATGGTGATAGGCTAAAGCAGTTATTTATTCAGACCCATTACCATTCAATCCTAGTGAAGTGAAAGCCGCCTGCCTTCTCTGGTAGTCTACTATATTATTCAAACATGTCATTACAATAATGAAGATAAGGACAACAAAACCTATTTCATTTAACTGTTGAGAGGCAGGAAGGAATGAAGCAACAATAGAGAAAGGAGGAGGTAGCCTAATACGCACAAAATGTGGGGAAATATTATGAAAAGTTAATGCATCAGCCTACTAATTATACAAATCTAAAATAGGCCCTATTATTACTCAAAATGTAAATAAATTCTCTAGCCTATACATTTGTAGGCTGCATGTCCTACACTAGCATTGCGTGTTCTTCATGGTTTGAAAGAGGTGTGTAATTTCAGTCCATTATACAATACAGTACATAAATACAGTCCACACTCAAAAATATTACTGGAGCTTGTTTCCTTTATTTCCCCAAGAGAGCATACATCTATGGGCTTTGATGTTTTTCTGTAGAGTGTAATGTGCGGTATAGCCTATCATATGTATTGGATAAATGCATGATCATTTGGGCTTTTTTGGGCTTGGGTTCATAAAATGTTTTTAGTGTAGTGTAACATTTCTTTAATGTATGATCTTGTTCAGGTAGCATCGAGCTTGAATATTCATGTGGATCCAAGCTAATCCAGATACTGTATATTTAAGATGTCCTGCCCCCTGGGCCCTGCTTCTTTTTACCCTGTGTGCTATAAGGAGCACATCGGACTCATTTTAATTGTTGGGCCATGGGGTGGGGGCTTTTTGATGAGTTGGTTCTGGAGGTGTTGGAAACTAATCTGATTGTTGTCAGACACGGCTGTATATAATTTGACCTTTAGAATAGCACATCATTCTGTCTGATGGTTTTATATGCTTTAGAATGACACTTCTGGTTTTGGCGGGAAATACTGGGTTACCCGGGAGAAAGGTGATTTATTCTCGGGATGGAACATTTGTAAAATACTGGGATAATATTCAACCTTAGTCTATACCAACTCTCTGTATGCTCAGAGTCATCCCTGTCACATGCTGTTCTCTTCATTCCATCTCTCCATCTTTCTCAATCTATTTTTTCTGTCATTGATTTTTTGTTTGTTTTTCCAGCTGATTATGTCCCTGTGCTCTGATTCGCCAACGGGCATGGCTCTCTGCACTCTAATTGGACATTTAATTAGATCACAGTTTTAGCCAATTAGACTCTGAGGGTGGAGGAGGAGAGTAGAGAGGCCAGAGGGGAAAGGGAGATCGAGCTCTCTCGCTCTCTCTCCCGCTCTCTCTCTTTCTCTTTCTCTCTCACGCTCTCTCTCTCTCTGTCTCTCCCTCTCTCTCTCTCTGTCTCTCTCTTTCTTTCTCCCGCTTCTCTGTCTCTCCAGGGGCTGTCTCATTAGTGATATAATGGGTGATTTTCACAGCAACCCTCCCCCTGTGTTACTGCCTGAGTGGTACCACCCACAGACCCAGTTCCAGGGCTAAGACCTCACTATTAGTAAGCCATGGGGGGGGGGGGTTCTGGCATTGTCTGATAATCAAATAATACCAAGTTGAGAGTTTTAATGTCACATACACAAGTATAGTCAAAATGCCTTTCTCGCAAGTTCTAACCCCAACAATGCAGTAATCAATAACAATGTAATACAAAACTACCATATTTCACACACAGTCTGCTAATTCAGGCTCCACGTCTTGCTCTTGTTAAAGGTAGTGCACTACATGTGCACTACCAGGGTGTGATATGAGACACAGCCGGGGTGTTATTGCTGTCGATGGCTCTGATTAATCTTCAATACAGCTGACAGACTACCAGTCAGTGAGATATCGACCTGCTCACAGACATGTAGATTAGTCACACAGACACACAGCCCAACCACATAATCACACATAAACACACACAGAGTGTGAGGTTAGTGTCTTGTGGTGCAGAATGGTATTGACTCAGTGGAATGTTCTGGTATAATATCACTAGCTAATGAGGCAGAGATAAGCCTTTAGAAACACAAACAACAGGTCAGATATCACCAGAGGCTCCATAACATGCCAGTCAAAATCACACCTATTTATTTTTTGTACCATTATATATATATTTTTTTTAACAATAAAAAACATCCGCATACAGATGCACACAAACATCAAGGACATCACACCTGCCCAGACACACCTACTCACACCCCCATCTCCAGCGCCCGCATCGCTCGACTCCACATGGCCTGAAACTGCACCAATCACACCTATTTCTGCAAACTAAGTCTGTGTGATGATGATGATGGTGGAGGTGATGATGGTGGTGGTGTTTGATGAGTTCCTCAGAGGAGAGCAGTGTGTTTTTATATAGTGTGATGTGAGCCAGTGTATCACCCCCCCTCCAAACCTCTACACCCCCCTCCTCCCCCTCCCTCCAAACCTCTACACCCCCTCCTTTTCATCCCCCTTCCAAACCTCTACACCCCCCTCCTTTTCCTCCCCCTCCAAACCTCTACACCCCCTCCCTCCAAACCTCTACACCCCCTCCTTTTCCTCCCCCTCCAAATCTCTACACCCCCTCCAAACCTCTATACCCCCTCCTTTTCCTCCCCCCTCCAAACCTCTACACACCCCTCCTTTCCCCCTCCAAACCTCTACACCCCCACCCCCTCCCTCTCTGAGCTCTCAGGCTAGAAACACAAACAACATCGACCCCCCCAATGGATACCAGCATTCAGAACACACACATATACATGTACATTCACTCTCAGGTGTAAGCCCTTAGAGACAACACAGTCAATATGTCCCTAGACGGTCTCACACATACCACTCACCTCTCTCCCTCCCACTTCTCCACCTCCTCACCCCTCAGGAGAGATAGAGTGAAATGACCCCCTCACACACACACACACACTTTTTTTATGCACAGTCTCTCTGCCTCAGGATGTCTAATGTTGAGAATCCCCTTGAGAAGGCTTTCGAATCTGTGTGTGTGCGTGCACGCACCCGCGAGCGTGCGCATCTGTGTAACCCCGTGCTGTGGTGTGTTAGCCACAGGCGCAACTCTCTGACCCCAGTAGTGGTCTGATTGACAGCTGTAGTCCCACCTAATTGCATTACCCTCCCTTGTGATTGGCTCCCGGCCCTGGGGGCTCATTTGTCAGGGTGCACTATGGGTACTATGTGTCACTCAGCTCTCTCTCCCTGCTGATTGGCTGTGTTGCGCCCCAAGGTCCGACCCCCAGCCAAGTGAGAGCAGCTTATTGGTCTCTGGGGAACCAGGAAGTGCCCCAGAGACTGTGCGAGGAGACAGGGAGTCCCTATTGGCTGATATTATCGCTCCTCCCGCCTCTTTACCTGTCTATCAAAACTACATAGAAGTCTCTCAGGCCTGCCCTGCTACCAGATCTCTCTCTCTCTCACACACACACACACACACACACACACACACACACACACACACACACACACACACACACACACACACACACACACACACACACACACACACACACTCACACAGGTGGGTGGGTGGGTGGGTCTTTAATATGGAGCTATTGAAACTGTATTTGAATTCCATATTTGTATTAAGACATTGAATTTCAATTAAATATTTTTGAATTTATAATGCTCAAATTGAATCATTGAATTAATAAATTGAACTTCATGATTTGAAACTGAATTGAATGAAGATTGCATTCAGTTTAAAACTGTAGGGTGGTTTTATTACAGTTTAATCCTCAGAATCTAATGTGCGCCGATGTGTGTGTGTGTGTGTGTGTGTGTCGCCAAAAAGGAAAAACATCAAGAAAGGCTTCAGGCTCCGCCCCCCCATTGCTTACCCAGCATGCCTCAGCTCTGTCCTCCATCAAACCAGATGCCAACACACGCATACACACACACACACACACACACACACACACACACACACACACACACACACACACACACACACACACATATACTTTGATTCCGTGCCTCTGTCTGTATGTCTCAGCGGTTGCTATTCACTCTGTCCCAGCAGAGACCTGGTGTGTGTTCCCTGTCTCTCCTGAATATGTGTGTATTTTCTGTATGTGTGTTTTTGGAGGAGTGTGTGTGTGTGTGTACTCTGTCTAATGCTCCCGCAGTGTCTCTGAAAGGTTGTGCGGGGGTTTCTGTTGCATTGAAATCCTCCAATATAACACTGAATAAAGACTGGGCCTAAATAATGACGGTGTGAGTGAACCTGGTCGATGCATTCCACCGTGTGTTGTCTGCATGCTAATCTACAGCTTGACTCTTCAGTACCACTGATGAATGGCTGAATTAATAACTTCCTCAATTCTGTACAGAACTCCATGTTTTTCCTGTCATGCTTTGTTGGAACTCAACTTTTTCAGAAGTGTGTGTGTGTGTGGGCAGGGGGGTGGAGGGGGGTAGTTAGCAGCAGTCACAGAAGGATATTTCTCTTGTTAATAGAATGTTTTGTTTGAAGGTGCTGCCAGATGGCATCTGTACGACCACAGCATGTGTTACATATTAGCATTCATTAAGTATTTGTGTTGTGTTCGTATGCATTGTGTGAGTCTACTTTGTTGTGTGTGTGTGTGTGTGTGTGTGTGTGTGTGTGTGTGTGTGTGTGTGTGTGTGTGTGTGTGTGTGTTTGATCCTTGGAAATTAGGAAATGATGGGAGTTTGTGGTGGATCCCAGTGAAGCCCCCATAAAAACTTTCTGTCACGGAAAATCACTTCCCACGATATGGCTCACACACACACACACACACACACACACACACACACACACACACACAGTACCTGCAGATACCCATCATATCTCACACACACCCTCCACAGTAAGTAACCTCTATTACCCCCTGTGTCGGAGCAAGGCTACTTGGCAAAGCGTGAGAAAGCACTGTACATGATGGGTAATTGCCGTGCAGCACGCAGTGTCTGCATTTTACGAGGAGGGTGCAATGACGGGGTGAAGGGGGCATAGTACCCCCCCAACCTCTTCCTCTCACTAGCTTCCCAGGACCAGGGTTGGCAGGATGGAGCAAAAAGGTGTCCGGACAACTTCCTCAATGTTCAGTTTGTAATGCAACAGACCTTTGACTGCATAGCTGCACTGTTACATTTCAAGCCAGCATTAATGATCCCTGCCTTGAATGGGCCTTCTCATGTTTAATGAATTGAGTTGGTTAGGGGCAGTAATAGATTTTGTACTTTGGGCCCCCTGGGCTAACCAACACACACACACGCGTACACACACACACACACACACACATATACACATACACACACAGGCGTTCTGCAGTATTGATGAGTTATGAAAAGACATGAGCAGAGAACCGCCCACTCCCTGTCGGGGATCCCCCCCAGCTGCTTCCTGTCTGGTTAAGTGAGGGCAGGAAGAGATTTAACTCCCACTGCAGGGGCTCACACGCACACACACACACACACACACGCACACACGCACACACGCACACCCTACTATCAGCCTGTATAAACACATGCACAGCAAGTGTGTTTAACTGTATGGCCAGGTGTGTGTCTGGCTCTGACTGGACTATATGTGTTGTAGGCATCTGAACCTTCACCTCCAAACACCGCCCCTCTGGGCTCCCAGGTCCACGCAGCCGCCGTCAACGGAGACCGGAGCGTACTCCTCAGACTCATCACAGGTACTATGCACACATACACACACACTTTCCCCTGATCCCTAACCTTCAACCCCTGACCCACTGTGTGTAGTGGATCCCTCCCTGCGTGACCGTGAGGACCAGTTTGGCCGTACCCCACTGATGTACTGTGTCCTGGCTGACCGTCTGGACTGTGCTGAGACACTGCTGAAGGCGGGAGCCTCTGTTAACAAGACTGACCATAGCCAACGTACTGCCCTGCACCTGGCAGCACAAAAGGTACACTACAACACTGAGTCAACCTGGAACCACTAAAGGAAACACTAGAACAGTAGTGGAACCATCAGAACACTGAGTTAACCTGGAACCACCAAAGGAAACACTAGAACAGTAGTGGAACCATCAGAACACTGAGTCAACCTGGAGCTACTAAAGGAAACACTAGAACAGTAGTGGAACAATCAGAACATTGAGTTAACCAGTAGAACACTAAAGGAAACACTAGAACAGTAGTGGAACCATCAGAACACTGAGTTAACCTGTAGAACACTAAAGGAAACACTAGAACAGTAGTGGAACCATCAGAACACTGAGTTAACCTGGAACCACCAAAGGAAACACTAGAACAGTAGTGGAACCATCAGAACACTGAGTCAACCTGGAGCTACTAAAGGAAACACTAGAACAGTAGTGGAACAATCAGAACATTGAGTTAACCAGTAGAACACTAAAGGAAACACTAGAACAGTAGTGGAACCATCAGAACACTGAGTTAACCTGTAGAACACTAAAGGAAACACTAGAACAGTAGTGGAACCATCAGAACACTGAGTTAACCTGGAACCACCAAAGGAAACACTAGAACAGAAGTGGAACCATCAGAACACTGAGTCAACCTGGAGCTACTAAAGAAAACACTAGAACAGTAGTGGAACCATCAGAACATTGAGTTAACCTGTAGAACACTAAAGGAAACACTAGAACAGTAGTGGAACCATCAAAATACTGCGTTAACCTGTAGAACACCAAAGAAAACACGATAACAGTAGTGGAACCATCAGAACACTGAGTCAACCTGGAACCACGAATGGAAGCACTAGAACAGTAGTGGAACCATCAGAACACTGAGTTAACATGTAGAACACTAAAGGAAACACTAGAACAGTAGTGGAACCATCAGAACATTGAGTTAAACTGTAGAACACTAAAGGAAACACGAGAACAGCAGTGGAACCATAAGAACATTGAGTTAACCTGAAGAACACTAAAGGAAACACTAGAACAGTTGTGGAACCATCAGAATATTGAGTTAACCGGTAGAACACAAAAGGAAACACTGGAACAGTAGTGGAACCATCAGAACATTGAGTTAACCTGTAGAACACTAAAGGAAACACTAGAACAGTAGTGGAACCATCAGAACACTGAGTTAACCTGGAACACTAAAGGAAACACTAGAACAGTAGTGGAACCATCAGAACACCGAGTCAACCTGTAACCGTTAAAGGAAACACTAGAACAGTAGTGGAACCATCAGAACATTGAGTTAACCTGTAGAACACTAATCCTTTAGAATCCTGACTCCAGGGTATTCTAGAGCCTCTCTACACTGACTATACAAAACATTAAGAACACCTGCTCTTTCCATGACATAGACTGACCAGGTGAATCCAGGTGAAAGCTATGATCCCTTATTGATGTCACTTGTTAAATCCACTTCTGTCCGTGTAGATGAAGAGGAGGAGACAGGTTAAAGAAGGATTTTTAAGCATTGATACAATTGAGACATAGATAGGGGCAACTCAATTTTAGGAAGGTGTTCGTAATGTTTGCTATAGTCAGTGTATATCACATACTGGAAGCTTAGGTGAAAAGGTAGTGCCCCCCAGTGGTGACAGACAGACACCCTCAGGGCGGCTGTTAAGAACTAGCCAAGGGGATGGGCAACTTTGAGGGTGGGGGCCACAAAAAATCTGAGCTAAATGCTGTACTTTGTGAGCTAAACATTATAAACACCCCCATCTTGACAGTGAAAACTTCAGAGTTCATTTCCTGCAATTCTACACATTTTGCCATGGCTTGGAGAAAAGATTTTGCAGTTCTACAACTAATTTCATGCAATTCGACAAATTATTCCCTGGGGCAGAGAGAAACATTTTCTGTTTTAAAGCTAATTTCCCCCGGTCAGTAATTCCACCATGATATCAGGTTTAGATAGCTGACCACAAGACTAACTTACCATACAAAATGTTTTAGCTGACTTGGCTAATTGAGTGACTATCAGTGACTGATATAACAAGAGAATACCTGCTGATGCACAACCAAGTTTCAAAATGTCACCTTGTGTATTCTACTATTCTAACTCTCAACATTAAGTTGAGACCCCGACTGAGTTTCTAAAAAAAGATATGTAAATCTAGAAAATGAAATAAAATACTGGGCTGTTTGAGCAGTAATATCTCTATAGAAAGTGTTTATTAACCTTGTGGGGGGTTGCTGTCAGGGCAGGTGAGGAGCGGTGGCTGGAGGGGAGGAGGAGGATGCTCACACACACTCTAACACACACACACTCCAATTCTAATGTGTGTGGGGTGATGGGAGGCCTTCTCTCTCTCTGACACCTGATCAATATCTAGCTGAGACAGGGAGAGACTTCTGGGATTACTGATCTAATTGGACTGAGAATAGGGAGGATAGACCATATGTACACACACGCGCACACACACATTCACACTCACACCCATACACACACAGGCCTATATGGACACACATTTGCATGTGCACACACATATATACATACACACACACACTTTCTCAAAACTCACACATACTCTCACATGCATGCTCAGTCAGCAGATAGATCTGTCAAACGATGAGGCTGGAAGGATTAGATAGGAGAGAGTCTGAGAACCAACAGGAAAGAACAGAGAAGAGAGAGGAGAGAGTCTGAGAACCAACAGGAAAGAACAGAGTGGATAAGAGAGAGGAGAGAGTCTGAGAACCAACAGGAAAGAACAGAGAGGAGAGAGTCTGAGAACCAACAGGAAAGAACAGAGGAGAAGAGAGAGGAGAGAGTCTGAGAACCAACAGGAAAGAACAGAGAGGAGAGAGTCTGAGAACCAATAGGAAAGAACAGAGAGGAGAAAAGAGAGGAGAGAGTCTGAAAACCAATAGGAAAGAAGAGAGAGGAGAGAGTCTAAGAACCAATAGGAAAGAACAGAGAGGAGAAGAGAGAGGAGAGAGTCTGAGAACCAATAGGAAAGAACAGAGAGGAGAGAGTCTGAGAACCAACAGGAAAGAACAGAGAGGAGAAGAGAGAGTCTGAGACCCAATAGGAAAGAACAGAGAGGAGAAGAGAGAGTCTGAGACCCAATAGGAAAGAACAGAGAGGAGAAGAGAGAGGAGAGAGTCTGAGAACCAAAAGGAAAGAACAGAGAGGAGAAGAGAGAGGAGAGAGTCTGAGAACCAACAGGAAAGAACAGAGAGGAGAGAGTCTGAGAACCAATAGGAAAGAACAGAGAGGAGAAGAGAGAGGAGAGAGTCTGAGAACCAATAGGAAAGAACAGAGAGGAGAAGAGAGAGGAGAGAGTCTGAGAACCAATAGGAAAGAACAGAGAGGAGAAGAGAGAGGAGAGAGTCTGAGAACCAATAGGAAAGAACAGAGAGGAGAGAGTCTGAGAACCAACAGGAAAGAACAGAGGAGAAGAGAGAGGAGAGAGTCTGAGAACCAACAGGAAAGAACAGAGAGGAGAAGAGAGAGTCTGAGACCCAATAGGAAAGAACAGAGAGGAGAAGAGAGAGGAGAGAGTCTGAGAACCAAAAGGAAAGAACAGAGAGGAGAAGAGAGAGGAGAGAGTCTGAGAACCAAAAGGAAAGAACAGAGAGGAGAAGGGAGAGGAGAGAGTCTGAGAACCAACAAGAAAGAACAGAGAGGAGAGAGTCTGAGAACCAATAGGAAAGAACAGAGAGGAGAGAGTCTGAGAACCAATAGGAAAGAACAGAGAGGAGAAGAGAGAGGAGAGAGTCTGAGAACCAACAGGAAAGAACAGAGAGGAGAGAGTCTGAGAACCAATAGGAAAGAAGAGAGAGGAGAAGAGAGAGGAGAGAGTCTGAGAACCAACAGGAAAGAACAGAGAGGAGAGAGTCTGAGAACCAATAGGAAAGAACAGAGAGGAGAAGAGAGAGGAGAGAGTCTGAGAACCAACAGGAAGAACAGAGAGGAGAGAGTCTGAGAACCAATAGGAAAGAACAGAGAGGAGAAGAGAGAGGAGAGAGTCTGAGAACCAATAGGAAAGAACAGAGAGGAGAAGAGAGAGGAGAGAGTCTGAGAACCAATAGGAAAGAACAGAGAGGAGAGAGTCTGAGAACCAACAGGAAAGAACAGAGAGGAGAGAGTCTGAGAACCAACAGGAAAGAAGAGAGAGGAGAGAGTCTGAGATCCAACAGGAAAGAACAGAGAGGAGAGAGTCTGAGAACCAACAGGAAAGAACAGAGAGTCTGAGAACCAATAGGAAAGAACAGAGAAGAGAGAGGAGAGAGTCTGAGAACCAATAGGAAAGAACAGAGAGGAGAAAAGAGAGGAGAGAATCTGAAAACCAACAGGAAAGAACAGAGAGGAGAGAGTCTGAGAACCAACAGGAAAGAAGAGAGAGGAGAAGAGAGAGGAGAGAGTCTGAGAACCAATAGGAAAGAACAGAGAGGAGAGAGTCTGAGAACCAACAGGAAAGAACAGAGAGGAGAAGAGAGAGTCTGAGACCCAATAGGAAAGAACAGAGAGGAGAAGAGAGAGGAGAGAGTCTGAGAACCAAAAGGAAAGAACAGAGAGGGAAGAGAGAGGAGAGAGTCTGAGAACCAACAGGAAAGAACAGAGAGGAGAGAGTGTGAGAACCAATAGGAAAGAACAGAGAGGAGAAGAGAGAGGAGAGAGTCTGAGAACCAACAGGAAAGAACAGAGAGGAGAGAGTCTGAGACCCAATAGGAAAGAACAGAGAGGAGAGAGTCTGAGAACCAAAAGGAAAGAACAGAGAGGGAAGAGAGAGGAGAGAGTCTGAGAACCAACAGGAAAGAACAGAGAGGAGAGAGTGTGAGAACCAATAGGAAAGAACAGAGAGGAGAAGAGAGAGGAGAGAGTCTGAGAACCAACAGGAAAGAACAGAGAGGAGAGAGTCTGAGAACCAATAGGAAAGAACAGAGAGGAGAAGAGAGAGGAGAGAGTCTGAGAACCAACAGGAAGAACAGAGAGGAGAGAGTCTGAGAACCAATAGGAAAGAACAGAGAGGAGAGAGTCTGAGAACCAACAGGAAAGAACAGAGAGGAGAAGAGAGAGTCTGAGAACCAATAGGAAAGAACAGAGAAGAGAGAGGAGAGAGTCTGAGAACCAATAGGAAAGAACAGAGAGGAGAGAGTCTGAGAACCAACAGGAAAGAACAGAGAGGAGAGAGTCTGAGAACCAACAGGAAAGAAGAGAGAGGAGAGAGTCTAAGAACCAATAGGAAAGAACAGAGAGGAGAAGAGAAGAGAGAGGAGAGAGTCTGAGAACCAATAGGAAAGAACAGAGAGGAGAGAGTCTGAGAATCAATAGGAAAGAACAGAGAGGAGAGAGTCTGAGAACCAACAGGAAAGAACAGAGAGGAGAGAGTCTGAGAACCAATAGGAAAGAACAGAGAGGAGAGAGTCTGAGAACCAATAGGAAAGAACAGAGAGGAGAAGAGAGAGGAGAGAGTCTGAGAACCAATAGGAAAGAACAGAGAGGAGAGAGTCTGAGAACCAACAGGAAAGAACAGAGAGGAGAAGAGAGAGTCTGAGAACCAATAGGAAAGAACAGAGAAGAGAGAGGAGAGAGTCTGAGAACCAATAGGAAAGAACAGAGAGGAGAGAGTCTGAGAACCAACAGGAAAGAACAGAGAGGAGAGAGTCTGAGAACCAACAGGAAAGAAGAGAGAGGAGAGAGTCTAAGAACCAATAGGAAAGAACAGAGAGGAGAAGAGAAGAGAGAGGAGAGAGTCTGAGAACCAATAGGAAAGAACAGAGAGGAGAGAGTCTGAGAACCAACAGGAAAGAACAGAGAGGAGAAGAGAGAGTCTGAGACCCAATAGGAAAGAACAGAGAAGAGAGAGGAGAGTCTGAGAACCAACAGGAAAGAACAGAGAGGAGAAGAGAGAGTCTGAGAACCAACAGGAAAGAACAGAGATGAGAACAGAGAGGAGAGAGTCTGAGAACCAATAGGAAAGAACAGAGAGGAGAGAGTCTGAGAACCAATAGGAAAGAACAGAGAGGAGAGAGTCTGAGAACCAATAGGAAAGAACAGAGAGGAGAGAGTGTGAGAACCAACAGGAATGAACAGAGAGGAAGAGAGTTTGAGAACCAATAGGAAAGAACAGAGAAGAGAGAGGAGAGAGTGAGAACCAATAGGAAAGGACAGATGGATGATGATGGATTTGGATAAGACACCACAGAGAGAGTGTGTGTGTGCTCCAGGGGAACGTGCGGTTTCTGAAGCTGCTCCTGTCTCGTCGTGCTGATTGGCTGCAGAAGGATCTAGAGGAGGTAACACCCCTCCACTTGGCGACCCGTCACCCCTCCCCCAAACCCCTGGCCTTGCTGCTCAAACACATAGGACCTGGAGAGGTGGATACACAGGACAAGAATAAGGTACCACACACACTGTTTACAAAGTTGGGTAATAGTTCTATCAAACATACTTGTTATGGAACTGTCCCGGCTCTTTGATTTGATTGACTGAATTAGAGTTCACGTGGAGTTCTGAGCAATCCAGAGACACACACACATGACAATTGGCTGCTTTGTCCTGACTCTTCAAGGCAGACAGTTGTGCCAAATACATTCTACACGCACGCACACACACACAGGCCCCCTCTGTCTGTAGCGATGATGTCTATCTGTCTGTTAGTTCTGTAATAATCCAATATGCATGTATGTCCCAGAATAGATCTCTAACAACAGTCATAGAGGAGGTGATATCTCTGTTATAGCATACTGTCACTGTTACTGTCACTGTTACTGTCATTATTACTTTCACTGTTATTGTCACTGTTACTGTCACAGTCATTGTTACTGTCACTGTTACAGTCATTATTACTGTCACTGTCACTATTACAATCATTATTACTGTCCCTATTACAGTCATTGTTACTGTCACTGTTACTGTCACTATTACAATCATTGTTACTGTCACTGTTACAGTCATTTTTACTGTCACTGTTACAGTCATTGTTACTGTCATTGTTACTGTCACTATTACAGTCATTGTTACTGTCACTGTTACTGTTACTGTCACTTACGGTCATTATTACTGTCACTGTCACTGTTACAGTCATTATTACTGTCACTGTTATTGTCACTGTTACTGTCACTGTCACTATTACAGTCATTGTTACTGTCACTGTTACAGTCATTGTTACTGTCACTGTTACAGTCATTATTACTGTCACTGTTATTGTCACTGTTACTGTCACTGTCACTATTACAGTCATTGTTACTGTCACTGTTACAGTCATTGTTACTGTCACTGTTACAGTCATTGTTACTGTCACTGTTATTGTCACTGTTACAGTCATTGTTACTGTCACTGTTACAGTCATTATTACTGTCACTGTTATTGTCACTGTCACTGTCACTATTACAGTCATTGTTACTGTCACTGTTACAGTCATTGTTACTGTCACTGTTACAGTCATTATTACTGTTACTGTCACTTACAGTCATTATTACTGTCACTATTACAGTCATTGTTCCTGTCATTGTTACTGTCACTGTTACAGTCATTGTTACTGTCACTGTCACTATTACAGTCATTGTTACTGTCACTGTTACTGTCATTGTTACTGTCATTGTTACTGTCACTGTTACTGTCATTGTTACTGTCACTGTTACAGTAATTGTTACTGTTACTGTCACTATTACAGTCATTGTTCCTGTCATTGTTACTGTCACTGTTACAGTCATTGTTCCTGTCATTGTTACTGTCACTGTTACAGTCATTGTTACTGTCACTGTCACTATTACAGTCATTGTTACTGTCACTGTTACTGTCATTGTTACTGTCATTGTTACTGTCACTGTTACTGTCATTGTTACTGTCACTGTTACAGTAATTGTTACTGTTACTGTCCCCGTTGCTGTCATGTTAAATCCTCAGGCTTTATGTGTTTCTGTAGAATATGTTCTAGGGCTTTTTGATTTAGTTCACAGTTATTTCTAGAGCAAATAGCCTGGAGGCAAGAGCCGGGAGGTTAGAGCCTGGAGGTTAGAGCCTGGAGGTTAGAGCCTGGAGGTTAAAGTCTGGAGGTTAGAGCCTGGAGGTTAAAGTCTGGAGGTTAGAGCTTGGAGGTTAGAGCCTGGAGGTTAGAGCCTGGAGGTTAGAGCCTGGAGGTTAAAGTCTGGAGGTTAGAGCCGGGAGGTTTAGCCTGGAGGTTAGAGCCTGGAGGTTAGAGCCTGGAGGTTAAAGTCTGGAGGTAAGAGCCTGGAGGTTAGAGCCTGGAGGTTAGAGCCTGGAGGTTAGAGCCTGGAGGTTAGAGCCTGGAGGTTAGAGCCTGGAGGTTAGAGCCTGGAGGTTAGAGCGTTGGGCCAGTAACCAAAGGGTTACTTTAACCACAATTGCTCCACGGGGGCCTGACAATGGTGACCCTGGCTGTGACCCCAGGGGGAGTTTGGATATGCAAGAAACACATTTCCATTACACATTAACAGGTCAAATATAAGCACCCCCAAATTATTATTACAATAGTGTCTGACACCCCCCCTCTCTCTCTCTCTCCCCCTGCAGCAGACTACGCTCCACTGGTCAGCATTCTATAACAGACCAGAGCACGTCAGACTGCTCATCAAACACGACTCCAACATTGGCATCCCAGACAGTGAGGGCAAGATCCCCCTACACTGGGCTGCACACAGCCAGGAGCACACCGCTATACACACCGTCCGCTGTATACTGGTACACACACACACACACACACACACACACACACACACACTCAGTATCTATCCAGTGAGAATGTCATCCTTACACACACCATCCTCTGCTTACTGATGTAAATGAGGTGTGTGTGTGTGCGTAGGAGGCGGCTCCTACCGAGTCTCTGTTGAACTGGCAGGACTATGAGGGGCGCACGCCTTTGCACTTTGCTGTTGCCGATGGCAATGAGGCCGTGGTGGAGGTGCTGACATCGTATGAAGGCTGCAGCGTCACGGCGTACGACAACCTGTTCAGAACCCCGCTGCACTGGGCTGCACTGCTGGGTAAGAGACTGTGTTTACAATGTGGATCCTGTCATCAGAATGTGGTTCCATCACTGGTCCAGATACTGTTCCTGGAGGGGGGGGGGACCCGAGCTGAACCTGGATATGTTGATGTGTGTTTCAGGACATGCCAAGATAGTGCACTTGTTGTTGGAGAGGAACACATCAGGCACCATCCCCTCAGACAGCCATGGGGCCACACCTCTACACTATGGAGCTCAGAGCAACTACGCTGTACGTAGACACACGCACATGCACACACGCGCACGTTTTCACCTTATATCAGGGACTCATGTGTGTGCGTGTGTGTGCGTGCGTACGTGCACGTGTGTGTGTGTGTATGTGCGTACGTAGGAGACGGTGGGTGTGTTTCTGTCCCACCCCTCTGTGAAAGACGAGCCAGATCTGGAGGGCCGCACAGCGTTCATGTGGGCTGCTGGGAAAGGAAGCGATGATGTCATACGCACCATGCTGACACTCACGCCTCACATCGACATCAACATGGCCGACAAGTACGGAGGCACTGGTGAGGAACTCTGGGATGTGTTTAATACGCAGGGATTGTTTCAGTCAGCAGTAGACTAAGAGCTGCTGTGACTGGTCAGGCTGGTAGAGGACACCTCCCCCTTCATCCCCGGCTCCCTCCCCCTTCATCCCCTACCCCCCTCACCGCCTTCACCACAGTTTCCCAGATCTTAATGTCCTGGTACTGTCACCATCAGAGCTACTCAGAGAGATAAACAGACGCGCAGGATGACACACACACACACTCACACACTCACACTCACACACTGGTGCTAGCCTCTGTCATCCTGCACGTGTAGGAATGTTGAGGCACTGGAGGTGACGCAGGTGGCAGGACAGCGGCTGTCTGATGTCACAGGGGATTCCCCAGAGTGGCATAGATGTCAGGGGATTCCCCGAAAGCAGTGGAGCGGGAGAGACAAGTGGGGAGAGAGACATGTCAACACATAACACACACACACACGCACGCACGCGCACACACATACAGACACACATACACACACCATTCCCAAGCTGTAGACATGCTATCCTTTGTCCCCTGCTCTGCCCTGTGGGCTGACTGGGGCACTAATCACCATGGTGATGCCCCTGCTTCCTGCCCTGCAGGGACAATTTATGTGAGCATATGCTAATGAGTTGGTAAAATATGCAAATAATCTGGTGTACTATGCTAATGAGGTTGAGTGTGATGGGGAGCAGAGTGGGTTGATCAGAGTCACTGGAGTAGATAGATGGGCCAGTGGTGTAAATATTGACTGACATGAAATAACAACACAGTACAGGGTCAAAGTGCAACAAATGACTTTTCATTTGACAAACTGGTTCTGAAAACTCGAGTAGGTGAGGCTGCTGAAGTGTGTGGAGACTGAAAATCTCAACTAAATGTGTGTGTGTGTGTTGCAGCGCTGCATGCGGCCTCTCTGTCAGGTCATGTGAGTACAGTGAGGTTGCTGTTGGAGAGAGGAGCCATAGTGGACAGTCTAGACGTGATGAAACACACGCCTCTGTTCAGAGCCTGTGAGATGGGACACCGCCACATCATCCTCACACTTATCAAAGGTACACAGCAAAGATGGTGGATAAATGAAGATTTTGTTTTACTCAGGTCGTTGACCATTGGAAAAAAGGAGCGAGTGAGATGTCTCACTTCCTCTTCCATCTCTGCTACGCAGTAAACCAATGTGTGTGGTGGTGATTATTGTAGACTTGGTATCCTAGTCCTTCAATACATTGTGATCTGATAGCAGTGAAGAGTTTGTGGTCATACACGCATCCTTAAAAACATCCCCAAATATACACATTCCCCTCACATCCCCAAATATACACATCCCCCTCACATCCCCAAATATACACATTCCCCCTCACATCCCCAAATATACACATTCCCCCTCACATCCCCAAATATACACATTCCCCCTCACATCCCCAAATATACACATCCCCCTCACATCCCCAAATATACACATCCCCCTCACATCCCCAAATATACACATTCTCCCTCACATCCCCAAATATACACATTCTCCCTCACATCCCCAAATATACACATTCCCCTCACATCCCCAAATATACACATTCCCCTCACATCCCCAAATATACACATTCCTCCTCACATCCCCAAATATACACATTCCCCCTCACATCCCCAAATATACACATTTCCCCTCACACCCCGAAATATACACATTCTCCTCACATGAACATTATGCGCTTGAAGCATGGTGTGTGTCATTTCACTTTTGTGTATAGTCAATCAAAATTGAGCACAGAGGTACGTAACGATTATATACATACAAATTGGGCCAACTTAAAACCTAGGCAACAGTAATCTTTTTTTGATGTCTATAATCGTTTATGACCGTATGTACCTCTGTGATTAATTATGATTAACTATATGCAAAGTGAATAGAATTTGTTCCACACCTACCATGCGTCATGTGCATGTGAGGTGAAATGTGGGGATGTGAACACTCAGTTTGTTTGACCTGACGAAGATCCGGTTCGGATCGAAACGTTGTCTAATAAAGCTGTGAATTGGGAGGTTGATTCAATAATATCTGCCATTTAGCAGACGCTTTTATCCAAAGCAACTTATAGCCATTTTGTATGTGGTGCTATGCTCTATCTACTGAGTCATACAGGACTACACTAGTGTACCATGCTCTACCTACTGAGTCATACAGGACTACACTAGTGTACCATGCTCTATCTACTGAGTCATACAGGACTACACTAGTGTACCATGCTCTATCTACTGAGTCATACAGGACTACACTAGTGTACCATGCTCTATCTACTGAGTCATACAGGACTACACTAGTGTACCATGCTCTACCTACTGAGTCATACAGGACTACACTAGTGTACCATGCTCTACCTACTGAGTCATACAGGACTACACTAGTGTACCATGCTCTATCTACTGAGTCATACAGGACTACACAAGTGTACCATGCTCTATCTACTGAGTCATACAGGACTACACTAGTGTACCATGCTCTACCTACTGAGTCATACAGGACTACACTAGTGTACCATGCTCTACCTACTGAGTCATACAGGACTACACTAGTGTACCATGCTCTTGTAATGCAGGATTTGGGTGGGCTTACTATGGTGAAGAATGCCTCATGGATTTTCATTGTGTAGGCTCTGCTCATGTCCACCTGGTGGATCTAGATGGACACACTGCTCTGCACTGGGCGGCTCTGGGGGGGAACACTGAAGTCTGCCAGGTCTGTCTTTTCACCTTTATACACTTTTATTATCCCTGAACACTTCTTCATTTGTCTTCATTTCCTTTCCTTATAGACTGTGTTAAGGATGTGTTGTTCAGGTCATTGAGCCGGTTGGCTGGTACTGTAACCTCAGTGTGATGGTCATGGTAGTTGCTGATGGAGAATGGGATCAGTCCTAACGTCCAGGACCAGGCAGGCAGGACTCCTCTCCAGTGTGCTGCTTATGGAGGGTACATCACCTGTATGGCTGTACTACTCATGGAGAACAACGCCGACCCTAATATACAGGACAAAGAGGTACACACACACACACTCACCGACATACAGTACATACACACACACACACACACACAATCAAACACAGACATACACACACACACACAATCAAACACAGACATACAGTACATATACAGAAACACACACACACACACACACACAAAGTGCTCTCCACTGGTCCTGTCCTACCGTGTGTGTCTGCAGGGCAGGACAGCTCTCCACTGGTCCTGTCCTACCGTGTGTGTCTGCAGGGCAGGACAGCTCTCCACTGGTCCTGTCCTACCGTGTGTGTATGCAGGGCAGGACAGCTCTCCACTGGTCATGTCCTACTGTGTGTGTCTGCAGGGCAGGACAGCTCTCCACTGGTCCTGTCCTACTGTGTGTGTCTGCAGGGCAGGACAGCTCTCCACTAGTCCTGTCCTACTGTGTGTGTATGCAGGGCAGGACAGCTCTCCACTGGTCCTGTCTTACTGTGTGTGTCTGCAGGGCAGGACAGCTCTCCACTGGTCCTGTCCTACTGTGTGTGTCTGCAGGGCAGGACAGCTCTCCACTGGTCCTGTCCTACTGTGTGTGTCTGCAGGGCAGGACAGCTCTCCACTGGTCCTGTCCTACTGTGTGTGTCTGCAGGGCAGGACAGCTCTCCACTGGTCCTGTCCTACTGTGTGTGTCTGCAGGGCAGGACAGCTCTCCACTGGTCCTGTCCTACTGTGTGTGTCTGCAGGGCAGGACAGCTCTCCACTGGTCGTGTAACAATGGCTATCTGGATGCTGTGAAGCTGCTGCTGAACTCTAATGCCTTCCCCAACCACATGGAACACAACGAGGAGAGGTGAGGTGGATGTTGAGGAAGTGCCTCGTCTATAGTTTGGAAGGACATCAGCTCCTACAACAGCAGCAAGTATCGATTTAGATTCAAAAAGTAGCTGTTGGTATTGTCTTGCTAAGGCAATTTAGTTTTTGTGCTGTCTCTCTACCTAGTGGCCTACTAAATTATATTTTTACTTGTATTTTCCTACTGGCACTGACTGATAAGTACAGGTAACTGGCAAGATAAAGGAAACCCCAACATATCACGTCTTAATAGGGCACTGGGCACCACGAGCCAGAACAGCTTCAATGCACCTTGGCATAGATTCTACAAGTGTCTGAAACTCTTGGAGGGATGCGACACCATTCTTCCACCAGAAATTCCATCATTTGGTGTTTTGTTGATGGTGGTGGAAAACGCTGTCTCATTCTCCGTTCCAGAATCAACTGGGTTGAGATCTGGTGACTGAGACAGACATGACATGTGGTTTACATCTTTTCATGCTCCTCAAACCATTCAGTAACCAATCATGCCCTGTGGATGGGGGCATTGTCATCCTATGGAGGCATAGACATGGTAGCCAAAATAATGTCCTGCACAGCATTTTTATACATGACCCTAAGCATGATGGGATGTTAATTGCTTAATTAACTCAGGAACCACGCCTGTGTGGAAGCACCTGTTTTCAATATACTTTGTATCCCTCATTTCCTCAAGTGTTTCCTTTATTTTGGCAGTTACCTGTTACCTGCTATGTTAAGATGAATGCACTAATGTATGTCACTCTGCATAAGAGCGTCTGCTAAATTACTAAAATATCAATGGAAAATTACATGTTGTTATTTTCCGAATGAATTTTGTGAATCTATTCTCTGTGTGTGTTTTTTTTCACAAAGCAAGTTCATTAGGTTAAAGATGCACTATGCAGAAATCACTCCGCCATTTCCTGGTTACTAAAATTCTAATTCTAATATCAGTTTATGTGACAAAACAAGCAAGTATAGTGTAGAGAATCATTGTACCATCTAAACCACTGTGAAATATATCTTCCATAACCAATAATGTTGTATTTTCTGCTGTTTGAAGCTGGTGTACAGAAACAAAAAACGTGTGCGTGTGTGTGTGTGTGTAGGTACACCCCCCTGGACTACACCCTCCTAGGGGAACACAGTGAGGTGACTCAGTACATGTTGGAGCATGGAGCTCTGTCTATAGCGGCCATCCAGGACATCGCTGCTGCTTCCATCCAGGCCCTGTATAAAGGATACACCGTCCGCAAGGCCTTCACCGAAAGGAAACAACTACTGATGAGACACGAACAGCTACGCAAGGACGCAGCCAAGTACCATACACACACATGCACACACATAGAAACAAGCATTGTGATCCATCCCCTGTCTGCTTAGTACTCTCTGTCAACAACTCTATCATAGTCAACCAGATCATGCCATACACACACACACACACACACACACACACACATTCTCTCCCTCTCTCTCTCTCTCTCTCTCTCTCTCTCTCTCTCTCTCTCATCTCCCTTTCTCTCCATCTCTCCCTGTCGTATTCCCCCAACCCATATAGAAACAGTCACACTCTCTCCATATCCATCTTTCTACCTGTCATCCCTGCACACACATACATCTTCTCCCTGTCTCTCGCTCTCTCTCTCTCTCTCGCTCACACATCCCTCTCTTATAATTCTACACTGTTTGTATAAACGGCCTGTAATGGTCTCTATGTGCTTGGAACTCCTATTAGGCTTGGATTACTGAAAGGATTCTCCTGTTGTTCTTTGTAACGTCAGGACTAGTTTGTGATGTTGGTCAGGGCTGGTCCAGCGGTAGGGTTTAGATAAGGCTTTGAGATAAGGTCGTAACTAGGGTTAGGGTGTAAGTGTGTGAGACGTGTGTAATATGTGTCATGATGTCACTCAGGAAACGCGAGGAGGAGCAGCGGAGGCGGGAGGCGGAGCATCAAATCTCATTGGCTAGAACAGAGAAACAGAGGATGTTATTGGCCCGCGCTGAGCAGGAGCATCTGTCATTGGCTGAGACTATGAAGGAACTGTCAGTGTATGAGAGAGAGGCAGGGGGCGGGGCTAATACAGCCAAAGCAGAACAGACCAATAGCAAAGAGGAGACACGGAAACATAGAGGTACGGACATACACACACACAGGAGGCTGCTGAGGGGAGGACGACTCATAATAATGGCTGAAATGGAGTGAATGGAATGTTATCAAACATGTGTTTGATGAGTTTGATTCCATTCCATTTATTCTGTTCCAGATATTACTATGAGCCCCAATTAAGGTGACGCCAAACTAGTTTTCATTGGGAAGGCAGATAAAGCCTTTTTGATCAAAAGCATTCACTTTTGCATGTGACTCATTACTGTTCCGTTTGAGAAGGCGCTCCTGCCTCACTGCTTTTGCTCGTTCTCGTCACGGGTCATAGACCGGTGCCCTGCGGCTCAGCTTGATCAGATCCGCTCAATGACAAACACGTAAAATTATGAACGCCATCTTCATTATCTCCTACCATATTTCACAAGTTGACTGCAGATATTTACTTAAAAAGTAGCTAGAAATATTCAAATGTATTAAAAAAAGAAGTAGTTTAAACAGTATTGACGGTATTGAAAAACCATCCCGTGGCTTTTTCCAAAATCCTGGACTACGGTATATATACGGTAAACCACCCAAACCTAACACACATATACACACACACATATACACACACACATATTCACCCACTCTCTCAGTCTCTTACTTCCCTCTCTTTCTCAGCACATAGAAGCAGACCCTCCAGGAGAGGAAAGGACCTGACCCCGTGGTGACCCCTCACCCCTCAGTGACCTCTGACCCCATGCTCCCTGCCCAGGGGTCTAGGGTCAGGGAGCGTCTCTCTCCTGCAGGCTGCAGCCGACCCCCAGCCCAAAACACAGACCCCCACCACACCCAGGACCAAGAGACTCACCTCTGCAAACACACACACTCCTTCCAACACACACACTCCTTCCAAAACACACACTACCTCCAACACACACACTCCTTCCAACACACAAACTCCCTCTAACACACATACTCCTTCCAAAACACACACTACTTCCAACACACACACTCCTTCCAACACACACACTTCTTCCCACACACACACTCTATCCAACACAGACACGTCTACTCACCCCACCATGGATCAAGAAGCCCCCAGCACCAGGGAACGCACCCCTAGAAGCAAGAGAGACACACACGCCAACACACACAACCCCAGACACAGAACACGCCCTGCCACAGACCATACCACCTCCTCCAGCAAGAACCACACTAAAGCCTCCACACAGTCACGCCGCCCCAGCAGCAAGCCCAGGGAGGGGGACAGAGACCAGGCTGCCTGCACTATCCAACGAGCCTGGAGGAGGTAAGGTTGAAGCCCGACCAGGGATGGTCTGCTTTTCATTCTTCCCATTCCCTCTCCAAGCTGAGCCAGTACTGGGAGTACTGCCATGGAATAGAGCCTGAGCAGAGGTGCTCAGGTAGTTTCTCTCTGGCCCGATACCAAGGTTGGCTCTGAGATGGCTTCCCAAACAGCCTGGAGGAAGTGTGTGTATGGTTGAAAGGGGGAGGGGTATACTGTGCTCCACAGTAGCATTCTCTCTTATCAAGAGACTGTGGCAGTGCCATGTGGTGCCCACATGTGTCTTCCCTCCACACACACACACACCAACTTACACACAGTGTCTCCCCCTCACGCTCTCTGTGGTCTGGCTGCCTGCCCTCCTACCACCAACACCTCCAGGACGGGGGAGAGAGGGGGGAGGTGGGGGAGACAGGGGGTATAATCTGGAGCCCTCTCAGTGTTTTAACGAGAGGCTAAAAGTTCAGGCGTGCCATTCTAATAGCTACCAGCAGCCTCTCATTCAGGATCTACTACCCCACATCGGAAAGCCCTCTGTTCCCAGCCGCCAGTAGATGTGTGTGCGTGCGGATGCGTGTACTGATTTAATTGTAGTATACAAGTAATAAGCTTTTTCTACTAAGCTCTTGAAGTATGCCATGGTCGGGTTCAGTTCCCCTAGAGGAAGTGTTATGTATTGATGCTGAAGAGTAGCGGACCCAGAATTGAGCCTTGTGGAACCCCTGAGGTTGGACTAATTATTATTTCTCACCCCTCTTAAACCAGCTTTTCCAGGGATGCCTGTAACGTTTTTCAGTGAACTGAATAATGTCCAAATGTCATGTGCTGTGTAATATACGAACCGAATAGGTTGGACAAATGAAGGCCTCTATAATGTACCGTGTTCTGGGTGTGTTTGTGTGTAGGTTCCATGTGCGATGCAGATTGAGGGAGGCTTTTGGTGCTGGGAAAAGAGTGGAGCCACCTGAGGTCGCCTCCCTCCTGATCCAGCTGTTCTGGGATAGGCCGGCTTTCCCTGGTCACACCCCTATTAGGACCAAGCCTGAGGCCAGAGTTCCACCCACCAAGACAGCAGCCAAGAGCTCTGTGCTGCAAAGCATCTATGGTAAAGCCTGGCGTTCTGTCCAGAATGTTTGATTCTGTCTTTAATTTGTTTCAACTCTGAACTGTTAACATTTATAAATAAACCAATTCTTAATAGCGCCTAGTCGCCTACTGTGAATGGGTGCATTACTGCCGAGCTGCAACTTCAAACTCCAACATACCTGTATGGAATTAGTATAGGGAGGTGTATAGTCCACTGAATATATTCATATCTGTATAGGGAGGTGTATAGTCCACTGAATATATTCATATCTGTATAGGGAGGTGTATAGTCCACTGAATATATTCATATCTGTATAGAATTAGTATAGGGAGGTGTATAGTCCACTGAATATATTCATATCTGTATAGGGAGGTGTATAGTCCACTGAATATATTCATATCTGTATAGAATTAGTATAGGGAGGTGTATAGTCCACTGAATATATTAATATCTGTATAGAATTAGTATAGGGAGGTGTATAGTCCACTGAATATATTAATATCTGTATAGGGAGGTGTATAGTCCACTGAATATATTCATATCTGTATAGAATTAGTATAGGGAGGTGTATAGTCCACTGAATATATTCATATCTGTACAGGGAGGTGTATAGTCCACTGAATATATTAATATCTGTATAGGGAGGTGTATAGTCCACTGAATATATTAATATCTGTATAGGGAGGTGTATAGTCCAATGAATATATTAATATCTGTATGGAATTAGTATAGGGAGGTGTATAGTCCACTGAATATATTAATATCTGTATAGAATTAGTATAGGGAGGTGTATAGTCCACTGAATATATTCATATCTGTATAGAATTAGTATAGGGAGGTGTTATAGTCCACTGAATATATTCATATCTGTATAGGGAGGTGTATAGTCCACTGAATATATTCATATCTGTATAGAATTAGTATAGGGAGGTGTATAGTCCACTGAATATATTCATATCTGTATAGGGAGGTGTATAGTCCACTGAATATATTCATATCTGTATGGAATTAGTATAGGGAGGTGTATAGTCCACTGAATATATTAATATCTGTATAGAATTAGTATAGGGAGGTGTATAGTCCACTGAATATATTAATATCTGTATAGAATTAGTATAGGGAGGTGTATAGTCCACTGAATATATTAATATCTGTATAGAATTAGTATAGGGAGGTGTATAGTCCACTGAATATATTAATATCTGTATAGAATTAGTATAGGGAGGTGTATAGTCCACTGAATATATTAATATCTGTATAGAATTAGTATAGGGAGGTGTATAGTCCACTGAATATATTAATATCTGTATAGAATTAGTATAGGGAGGTGTATAGTCCACTGAATATATTAATATCTGTATAGGGAGGTGTATAGTCCACTGAATATATTAATATCTGTATAGAATTAGTATAGGGAGGTGTATAGTCCACTGAATATATTAATATCTGTATAGAATTAGTATAGGGAGGTGTATAGTCCACTGAATATATTAATATCTGTATAGAATTAGTATAGGGAGGTGTATAGTCCACTGAATATATTCATATCTGTATAGGGAGGTGTATAGTCCACTGAATATATTCATATCTGTATAGAATTAGTATAGGGGGGTGTATAGACCACTGAATATATTAATATCTGTATAGAATTAGTATAGGGAGGTGTATAGTCCACTGAATATATTCATATCTGTATAGGCAGGTGTATAGTCCACTGAATATATTCATATCTGTATAGGGAGGTGTATAGTCCACTGAATATATTCATATCTGTATAGGGAGGTGTATAGTCCACTGAATATATTAATATCTGTATAGGGAGGTGTATAGTCCACTGAATATATTCATATCTGTATAGGGAGGTGTATAGTCCACTGAATATATTCATATCTGTATAGGGAGGTGTATAGTCCACTGAATATATTCATATCTGTATAGGGAGGTGTATAGTCCACTGAATATATTAATATCTGTATAGGGAGGTGTATAGTCCACTGAATATATTCATATCTGTATAGGGAGGTGTATAGTCCACTGAATATATTCATATCTGTATAGGGAGGTGTATAGTCCACTGAATATATTCATATCTGTATAGGGAGGTGTATAGTCCACTGAATATATTCATATCTGTATAGGGAGGTGTATAGTCCACTGAATATATTCATATCTGTATAGGGAGGTGTATAGTCCACTGAATATATTCATATCTGTATAGGGAGGTGTATAGTCCACTGAATATATTCATATCTGTATAGGGAGGTGTATAGTCCACTGAATATATTCATATCTGTATAGGGAGGTGTATAGTCCACTGAATATATTCATATCTGTATAGGGAGGTGTATAGTCCACTGAATATATTCATATCTGTATAGGGAGGTGTATAGTCCACTGAATATATTCATATCTGTATAGGGAGGTGTATAGTCCACTGAATATATTCATATCTGTATAGGGAGGTGTATAGTCCACTGAATATATTCATATCTGTATAGGGAGGTGTATAGTCCACTGAATATATTCATATCTGTATAGGGAGGTGTATAGTCCACTGAATATATTCATATCTGTATAGGGAGGTGTATAGTCCACTGAATATTTTCATATCTGTATAGGGAGGTGTATAGTCCACTGAATATATTCATATCTCTATAGGGAGGTGTATAGTCCACTGAATATATTCATATCTGTATAGGGAGGTGTATAGTCCACTGAATATATTCATATCTGTATAGGGAGGTGTATAGTCCACTGAATATATTCATATCTGTATAGGGAGGTGTATAGTCCACTGAATATATTCATATCTGTATAGGGAGGTGTATAGTCCACTGAATATATTCATATCTGTATAGGGAGGTGTATAGTCCACTGAATATATTCATATCTGTATAGGGAGGTGTATAGTCCACTGAATATATTCATATCTGTATAGGGAGGTGTATAGTCCACTGAATATATTCATATCTGTATAGGGAGGTGTATAGTCCACTGAATATATTCATATCTGTATAGGGAGGTGTATAGTCCACTGAAGATATTAATATCTGTATAGGGAGGTGTATAGTCCACTGAATATATTCATATCTGTATAGGGAGGTGTATAGTCCACTGAATATATTCATATCTGTATAGGGAGGTGTATAGTCCACTGAATATATTCATATCTGTATAGGGAGGTGTATAGTCCACTGAATATATTCATATCTGTATAGGGAGGTGTATAGTCCACTGAATATATTCATATCTGTATAGGGAGGTGTATAGTCCACTGAAGATATTAGCAGGCCTCCATCTAAGACATGTACAGTTTCTCGATGAAGGAAAATATTTGTTTCCTGAGGTGATGGTATGACGCTGTTTGGTTTGGATTGTGATGTTATGTTCAAACAGAATTAGAGTAGCATCAATGCAGAGAGTTAGCAATAACTATTTATTTTATGATGTTAATATACACATGCAATCACACTCAGCTGTGAATACATAGTTGTATAATCATATAGAGATGTGTGTGTGTTGTGTGTTGTAATAACTTCTGGTATGAGTTCGGCCCGTAGACACACCTGACCTTCAGCACACATGACCAGGTGATGATGGGAGACTGGGCAGAAACCTACTAGTGCCAACACACAGACATACACACACAACATACACACCGATACAGCCAGATAGACTCCCTACCTTTTCTGGCCTGACGTGGTAGCCCGCCCCCTTTCACACATACACACACTGACAGTCCTGTCCGCTGCTGCTGTGAAAAGTTCAGAGCTGTCAGGGGGAATGTCAGACGACTGCGTAGAGCTGTCTGCTGAACACACACACACACACATACACGGAACCCATTGTCTCTGTCAGACATACAAACCACATTCACCTCGTGTGTGTACAGAGGTATCGCAGAACGTTGGTGTTTTTCCTATTTCTTTTGTTCAGTTTCACTCTTCTTTCAGGTTGACATTTCCAAGTCGTTACTTCATTCCTTTCACCATGCATTGTTTGGTGGTACAGGTGTAGTGTTGACAAAAATTGTTATCACTCGAAGGCCCCAGTGGGATTTGAACTCTCGACCCCTGGTTTACGAGACCAGTGCTCTAACCACTGAGCTATGGAGCCTTGCTTTTTACAGTTCAACCAGGAGGTGAAAAGGATTTAAATGATACTCCCTTTCGAGAACGAAGATAGCCACACACCCAACCTGACAGGCAGGTTACCAGTCAGACTCCTAAAACAAAGGACTCTCCCTGATCTCACTTATACAGCTTACCTCAGTTTAGCAGTTACAGTTAGATGCATGAATGAAACCTAAATGAGACGGATTGCAAATGCCCTATTTTACCTTGGTCTTTCCAGAAGGATTGTGTGTGTATCGATTCACCATTCAAGCTAGCAGCCTTGGCCAATTTGTATATTTCAGACTTACAATGTTGCTATTTTCTTGTCTTGCAGTAGGCTCTCCAGATGTTTCTGTGTATAGTGTGTGTGTGTGTGTGTTTGCGTGCATGCGTGCGTGCGTGCGTGCGTGCGTGTGTATATATTTATGGAGATGATGTGTGTTTATGGTCTTGTAGGAGGTTCTGTGGCCCGAAGGGGGCGCTCTCTCTGGGGTTCTCAGTCTCAGATACTACTGGACCTGTCACTACGCACACACAGCCAATGTGAGTACTATCTCAGACACACACACACACACACACACACACACACACACAGGTGTATTACACACACATATCGCTGGATCACTAGTCACTTTAATAATGCCACTTTAATAATGTTTACATATCTTGCATTACTCATCTTATATGTACACTACTGTTCAAAAGTTTGGGGTCACTTAGAAATGTCCTTGTTTTTGAAAAGAAAAGCTCAGCTTCATTAAATAGTACCCGCAAAACATCAGTCTCAACATCAACAGTAAAGAGGCGACTCCAGGATGGTGGCCTTCTGGGCAGAGTTGCAAAGAAAAAGACATATCTCAGACTGGCCAATAAAAAGAAAAGATTAAGATGGTCAAAAGAACATAGACAATGAACTCTGCCTAGAAGGCCAGCATCCTGGAGTCGCCTCTTCACTGTTGACGTTGAGACTGGTGTTTTGCAGGTACTATTTAATGAAGCTGCCAGTTGAGGACTTGTGAGGCATCTGTTTCTAAAACTCTAATGTACTCTTGCTCAGTTGTGCACCGGGGCCTCCCACTCTTTCTATTCTGGTTAGAGCCAGTTTGCGCTGTTCTGTGAAGGGAGTAGTAGACAGCGATGTACCAGATCTTCAGTTTATTGGCAATTTCTCACATGGAATAGCCTTCATTTCTCAGAACAAGAATAGAATGATGAGTTTCAGAAGAAAGTTATTTGTTTCTGGCCATTTTGAGCCTGTAATCAAACCCACAAATGCTGATGCTCGAGATACTCAACTAATCTAAAGGACAGTTTTATTGCTTCTTTAATCAGAACAACAGTTTTCAGCTGTGCTAACATTATTGCAAAATGGTTTTCTAATGATCAATTAGCCTTTTAAAATGATAAACTTGGATTAGCTAACACAACGTGCCATTGGAACACAGGAGTTATGGTTGCTGATAATGGGCCTCTGTATGCCTATGTAGATATTCCATAACAAATCAGCCTTTGATGTTATTTTAATGGACAAAAAAAAGTTTTTCTTTCAAAAACAAGGACATTTCTACGTGACCCCAAACTTTTGAATGGTAGTGTATATATTGTGTTTTATACCATCTATTGCATCTTGCCTGTGCCGCTCTGTCATTGCTCAGCCATATATTTATATATACAGTGGGGAGAACAAGTATTTGATACACTGCCGATTTTGCAGGTTTTCCTACTTCATTTTTATCATAGGTACACTTCAACTGTGAGAGACGGAATCTAAAACAAAAATCCAGAAAATCACATTGTATGATTTTTAAGTAATTAATTTGCATTTTATTGCATGACATAAGTATTTGATCACCTACTAACCAGTAAGAATTCCGGGTCTCACAGACTTGTTAGTTTTTCTTTAAGAAGCCCTCCTGTTCTCCACTCATTACCTGTATTAACTGCACCTGTTTGAACCCGTTACCTGTATAAAAGACACCTGTCCACACACTCAATCAAACAGACTCCAACCTCTCCACAATGGCCAAGACCAGAGAGCTGTCTAAGGCCATCAGGGATACAATTGTAGACCTGCACAAGGCTGGGATGGGCTACAGGACAATAGGCAAGCAGCTTGGTGAGAAGGCAACAACTGTTGGCGCAATTATTAGAAAATGGAAGAAGTTCAAGATGACGGTCAATCACCCTCGGTCTGGGGCTCCATGCAAGATCTCACCTTGTGGGGCATCAATGATCATGAGGCAGGTGAGGTATCAGCCCAGAACTACACGGCAGGACCTGGTCAATGACCTGAAGAGAGCTGGGACCACAGTCTCAAAGAAAACCATTAGTAACACACTACGCCGTCACGGATTAAAATCCTGCAGCGCACGCAAGGTCCCCCTGCCAGCGCATGTCCAGGCCCGTCTGAAGTTTGCCAATGTCCATCTGGATGATCCAGAGGAGGACTGGGAGAAAGTCATGTGGTCTGATTAGACCAAAAAACTATATTTTTGTCTCAACTCCACTCGCTGTGTTTGGAGGAAGAAGAAGGATGTACAACCCCAAGAACACCATCCCAACTGTGAAGCATGGAGGTGGAAACATCATTCTTTGGGGATGCTTTTCTGCAAAGGGGACAGGACGACTGCACCGTATTGAGGGGAGGATGGATGGGGCCATGTATTGCGAGATCCCTCAGTAAGAGCATTGAAGATGGGTCGTGGCTGGGTCTTCCAGCATGACAACGACCCGAAACACACAGCCAGGGCAACTAAGGAGTGGCTCCGTAAAAAGCATCTCAAGGTCCTGGAGTGGCCTAGCCAGTCTCCAGACCTGAACCCAATAGAACATCTTTGTAGGGAGCTGAAAGTCCGTATTGCCCAGCGACAGCCCTGAAACCTGAAGGATCTGGAGAAGGTCTGTATGGAGGAGTGGGCCAAAATCCCTGCTGCAGTGTGTGCAAACCTGGTCAAGAACTACAGGAAATGTATGATCTCTGTAATTGCAAACAAAGGTTTCTGTACCAAATATTAAGTTCTGCTTTTCTGATGTATCAAATACTTATGTCACGCAATAAAATGCAAATGAATTACTTAAAAATCATACAATGTGATTTTCTGTATTCCTTCTCTCACAGTAGAAGTGTACCTACGATACAAATTACAGACCTCTACATGCTTTGTAAGTAGGGAAAACTGCAAAATCGGCAGTGTATCAAATACTTGTTCTCCCCACTGTATATATTCTTATTCCATTCCTTTACTTAGATTTGTGTGTATTAGGTAGTTGTTGTGGAATTGTTAGATTACATGTTAGTTATTACTGCACTGTCGGAACTAGAAACACAAGCATTTCGCTACACTTGCAATAACATCTGCTAACCATGTGTATGTGACCAATACAATTTGATTTGATTACGGGAATAGAGTGATGTGGATGAACTGTACAAAATCTGTTTCCTCTGTTAGCATGTTGTTTCCTTCTGTGTGTGTGTTTTTGCAGTGAGCAGTGTGGAGTGTGTGCACCTGTGTGATGCAGTGGGGCAGGCCAGGCAGTACTCCTACCACCTCAGACCCCACAGCGCTGGACAGGGCCGGGGGAAACACTGACGACTACACACACACCCTGCATGTGTACTTCGTGGCTCAGTTGGTAGAGCATGGCGCTTCTAATGCTAGAGTACTGGGTTTGATTCCCAGGACCAGCCATATGTAAAATGTATGTACGTGTGACTGAGTTGCTTTGGATATAAGCATCTGCTAAATGGCACATATATGTGTGTGTTGTCTTGAAATGATTTACCCAACTACCTTATCATGGTGGAGTTATTGGCCAGATTGTAAACAGAGCATCTATATACTGACGAGGGGGGGCCCCAATGGTCTAACTATATGAATATGTATCTGCAGAGGTGGGAACTCTTGAGGGCAGGTTTGCATGTGAACAATGCTGATATAACTGACTTCTCAGAGATGCCACAGTTGTAATAACCTAAATATTACAAAATGTATATAATTATTTTTGAGCGTCAAATTCATCACCATATAAAAAATCCCCAATTGGTCTATGTCATGTTGTATTTTCAGGCAGAGTAATCCCTCTGGCATAGCCTCTTCCTCTCAGATTGTACTCTCTGTGCCCAGTATTAACCATGGAGTTCTTGGCCTGATTGTTTATACTACTGGACACAGGAAGAGAGGACAAATTTATGAGACCTCACAGGGCGGAGTTAAGTCAACCAACATGGTATGTGTGCAAGATAATTTCAACCATACAGAAAATGCACACACACACAGAGATAACCTTTCCTCCCATGTGGAGAATGAGGCAGTCTGTCAACAGCCGGTCATACAGCCAGCCCACCTGCAGACGCTGACACACACGCCTGCTTGCAGACACACACGCTTCCCGTCAGCCATAACACTTGTACTAGGTTGTAGTCAACTCTACCTCAGTATCTACCTGAGCAGGTTCCCACAGGCATGCATGCCCCTCCCACTTTCCCCCCGCAGCTATAATAGTAGGTACACAGATCACAAGGTCATTTAGGTCCAGAGGGTACACGTGTACCTGTGCTTTCTCTGTAGGACTCTGTGGAGGGGGGTATATTTATGCATTTTATACATACTCCGTTACTCTTTAATTCTACATCACTTCCTGCCTTAAAGAGATAGTTGACTTAAAGTTAGCCAGATGTTTGTGGCACCTCATCAAGATGAACTGTCACTTAAGATTGACACTGAAACACAGTTTCTATGCTGTTCACTCTGATGCACTACTGTTGAAACACTATCAGATGTTAAGGCTTTACATTTATGAATGAATACCAACCTCAATGTTAATGTCCATGTTGTTTTTCTACTCTTTTAGAAAACTTCTCAAATAAATACATTGAGTTTCAGTGACTCCAGCTTTAATTTCTCTTTTTGTAATAAAAACAGTAATCAGTTGAGAAATCCTTTAATTCGGTCTTGGAGATGCAGTATGTGCAGGTGTTAGTTCCAACCCAGCACTGATTCAGGTGATTAGTTAAAGATGTATATTTGTGCTGCACTGTAACTAAAGCCTGTACATCCTTTTATCTCTCCAGGACTAGTGGTGGCCACAATATTTAGCAATATGAAGAAGACAGTTGGTTTTGGGCCAGGAATAAAAGCTGAATGAGGAGGACAGAGAGACCGATGGGGAAGACAGGATGTCAGGTTAGACCAGGGGTGTCAAACTCATTCCACAGACGACCGAGTTCTGCAGGTTTTTCTTTTTTCCTTTCAATTAAGACAATCAGGTGAGGGGAGTTCCTTACTCATTAGTGACCTTAAGTCATCCATCAAGTACAAGGGTGGAGCGAAAGCCCTCAGACACTATGACCTCCGTGGAATAAGTTTGACATCTGGGTTAGACAGTGGACAGAGAACAGTAAGACGGGCCTGTGGTTGGTTTGGGGCCTAGGTCAGTAGATGTCTCGGAGCCCCAGGTTTCCCCGATGAGTCGCCATGGTTACGCTGTAGCAGTACAGCAGGTCAGTCATCCACTGCTCCTTGGACTCACCTCGACAGTACCTCTGGAACACACACACCATCATTAGAACCTCAGAGAACACACACCATCATTAGAACCTCAGAACACACACCATCATTAGAACCTCAGAACACACACCACACTTACGTTTTTATTCTAACATGATACTTGTTTAAGCTTCCTTACTACTGTGAGGTCCTGTACAACGTGTTGTAGTAGAGTTGCGTTAGCCAGCATGTGGTTGTAGTTGACTGTGTGTGTTTACCGTGAGGTCCTGTACAACGTGTTGTAGTAGAGTTGCATTAGCCAGCATGTGGTTGAGTAGTTGACTGTGTGTGTTTACCGTGAGGTCCTGTATAATGTGTAGTAGAGTTGCGTTAGCCAGCATGTGGTTGAGTAGTTGACTGTGTGTGTTTACCGTGAGGTCCTGTATAATGTGTAGTAGTGTTGCGTTAGCCAGCATGTGGTTGAGTAGTTGACTGTGTGTGTTTACCGTGAGGTCCTGTATAAGTGTAGTAGAGTTGCGTTAGCCAGCATGTGGTTGTAGTTGACTGTGTGTGTTTACCGTGAGGTCCTGTATAATGTGTAGTAGAGTTGCGTTAGCCAGCATGTGGTTGAGTAGTTGACTGTGTGTGTTTACCGTGAGGTCCTGTATAATGTGTAGTAGAGTTGCATTAGCCAGCATGTGGTTGAGTAGTTGACTGTGTGTGTTTACCGTGAGGTCCTGTATAATGTGTAGTAGAGTTGCGTTAGCCAGCATGTGGTTGTAGTTGACTGTGTGTGTTTACTGTGAGGTCCTGTATAATGTGTAGTAGAGTTGCGTTAGCCAGCATGTGGTTGTAGTTGACTGTGTGTGTTTACCGTGAGGTCCTGTATAATGTGTAGTAGAGTTGCGTTAGCCAGCATGTGGTTGTAGTTGACTGTGTGTGTTTACCGTGAGGTCCTGTATAATGTGTAGTAGAGTTGCGTTAGCCAGCATGTGGTTGTAGTTGACTGTGTGTGTTTACCGTGAGGTCCTGTATAATGTGTAGTAGTGTTGCGTTAGCCAGCATGTGGTTGTAGTTGAATATGTGTGTTTACCGTGAGGTCCTGCACAATGTGTTGTAGTAGAGTTGCGTTTGCCAGCATGTAGCTGACTGTGTGTGTTTACAGTGAGGTCCTGTATAATGTGTAGTAGAGTTGCGTTAGCCAGCATGTGGTTGTAGTTGACTGTGTGTGTTTACCGTGAGGTCCTGTATAATGTGTAGTAGTGTTGCGTTAGCCAGCATGTGGTTGTAGTTGACTGTGTGTGTTTACCGTGAGGTCCTGTATAATGTGTAGTAGAGTTGCGTTAGCCAGCATGTGGTTGTAGTTGACTGTGTGTGTTTACCGTGAGGTCCTGTATAATGTGTAGTAAAGTTGCATTAGCCAGCATGTGGTTGTAGTTGACTGTGTGTGTTTATCGTGAGGTCCTGTATAATGTGTAGTAGAGTTGCGTTAGCCAGCATGTGGTTGTAGTTGACTGTGTGTGTTTACTGTGAGGTCCTGTATAATGTGTAGTAGAGTTGCGTTAGCCAGCATGTGGTTGTAGTTGAATATGTGTGTTTACCGTGAGGTCCTGCACAATGTGTTGTAGTAGAGTTGCGTTTGCCAGCATGTAGTTGACTGTGTGTGTTTACCGTGAGGTCCTGTATAATGTGTAGTAGAGTTGCGTTAGCCAGCATGTGGTTGAGTAGTTGACTGTGTGTGTTTACCGTGAGGTCCTGTATAATGTGTAGTAGAGTTGCGTTAGCCAGCATGTGGTTGTAGTTGACTGTG
This sequence comes from Oncorhynchus tshawytscha, assembly GCF_018296145.1. Lineage (NCBI taxonomy): Eukaryota > Metazoa > Chordata > Actinopteri > Salmoniformes > Salmonidae > Oncorhynchus > Oncorhynchus tshawytscha. The sequence continues at coordinate 214,200 of NC_056431.1, forward strand.
TGTGTTTACCGTGAGGTCCTGTATAATGTGTAGTAGTGTTGCGTTAGCCAGCATGTGGTTGTAGTTGAATATGTGTGTTTACCGTGAGGTCCTGCACAATGTGTTGTAGTAGAGTTGCGTTTGCCAGCATGTAGTTGACTGTGTGTGTTTACCGTGAGGTCCTGTATAATGTGTAGTAGAGTTGCGTTAGCCAGCATGTGGTTGTAGTTGACTGTGTGTGTTTACCGTGAGGTCCTGTATAATGTGTAGTAGTGTTGCGTTAGCCAGCATGTGGTTGTAGTTGAATATGTGTGTTTACCGTGAGGTCCTGCACAATGTGTTGTAGTAGAGTTGCGTTTGCCAGCATGTAGTTGACTGTGTGTGTTTACCGTGAGGTCCTGTATAATGTGTAGTAGAGTTGCGTTAGCCAGCATGTGGTTGAGTAGTTGACTGTGTGTGTTTACCGTGAGGTCCTGTATAATGTGTAGTAGAGTTGCGTTAGCCAGCATGTGGTTGTAGTTGACTGTGTGTGTTTACCGTGAGGTCCTGTATAATGTGTAGTAGTGTTGCGTTAGCCAGCATGTGGTTGTAGTTGAATATGTGTGTTTACCGTGAGGTCCTGCACAATGTGTTGTAGTAGAGTTGCGTTTGCCAGCATGTAGTTGACTGTGTGTGTTTACCGTGAGGTCCTGTATAATGTGTAGTAGAGTTGCGTTAGCCAGCATGTGGTTGAGTAGTTGACTGTGTGTGTTTACCGTGAGGTCCTGTATAGTGTGTAGTAGAGTTGCGTTAGCCAGCATGTGGTTGTAGTTGACTGTGTGTGTTTACAGTGAGGTCCTGTATAATGTGTTGTAGTAGTGTTGCGTTAGCCAGCATGTGGTTGTAGTTGACTGTGTGTGTTTACCGTGAGGTCCTGTACAATGTGGTGTAGTAGTGTTGCGTTAGCCAGCATGTGGTTGTAGTTGACTGTGTGTGTTTACCGTGAGGTCCTGTATAATGTGTTGTAGTAGAGTTGCGTTAGCCAGCATGTGGTTGAGTAGTTGACTGTGTGTGTTTACCGTGAGGTCCTGTATAATGTGTTGTAGTAGAGTTGCGTTTGCCAGCATGTGGTTGCGTAGCGCTGTGTGCTGCAGCAGCAGGGACAGTATCTGGGCCAGCTGAGGCAGCTCCTCCTCACACAGGTCCCTAACTCGCAACGACTGCAGGACCAACCGCAACAGCCGGGGAATGCTGCTCAGCGCTGCCACACACGCGCCCCACACTGCCTCCCTGCAGGGAGAGGGAGAGAAAGGTTGGACACAATCTATGCACGCTCCCACACCACCTCCCTACAGGGAAGGATAAAGGTTACACACACAACATGACTGTACAGAGAGGTCACACACAGGCTACCTCTTGTGGTTGTTCTCTGAGGCGGTGTCCTGCTGTAGGGTCAGTAGCAGAGACAGTAGGCTGAGGCAGCAGCGGGACAGGAACCTCAGTAGAGGTTCACTGGGGAGGAAGGACAGGTCCAACAGTCTGGCCACCGCTCTCAACAACCCTGCTGCCATACTGTCTGGTATCACAGCCAGACCAGTCTGGGAGGGAGAGACACAGTTACACTCACAGACACACGCACAGAGATGAGTACACACAAGTACACCACCTCACCAGGTTCTTGCAGATGCCGTTCTGCAGCACGTCAAAGCACTGTGAACGAGACCCCAGCGTCTCCAAGCAGTGGCACACTTCCTGTGGGTGGGACATAGACAGTGGTTAAGATCACTTCCTGCTGTTTTAAAGGTCATATTTCACAACATTAATATCATTCATATCGGAGTGTCTCCTGAGTGGCGCAGCAGTCTAAGGCACTGCATCTCAGTAGGCTGGACACATGACATTTTTAACAATGCTTTTTTTCTAATAAAAACTAGTTCAATGCATCCACGGTGGAGCCCAGTTTCATAATATTACCATATATCCCAGCTGCCTGCCATAGTTTTGAAGTGATCACAAAAAAACAGGCCTTATTTTAGGGCATTTTTCACCCTGCCAGCTCCTATTAGTTCTATTGAACACTGTGGCACCAACTCGCATTCTGAACGTTCTAATCCCAGTTTATTGTACTATGTCACAATGCCTGCTTTACTATTGTTGGCAATGGAGACCTGCACACGTTGTTTATAGTTCAAATGTAAACAACTAAAAATTACTCGTGGAACTCTGAGGTCGTCCCATTGTTTACTATAGGGAAATATAGGTATGTCTGTCTATTTTGCCAAATATCTCGCAATGTGTATATTTAGATTTTTTTTTAAATTGGACACCATTTTAATCATGAGAACCTCTTTCTAATTATGTAAGGCTGGGCAGTGCATCTCGTTGTCATTAAACACTATCCCCAAAATACCTTTTGCCCTTGGAACGCCAAGCTCCCCCCATTGTTTTCCTATGGACAAGCATGCTGGTATATTTCGCCAAATATCTCGCAATGTGTATATTTAGATTTTCTTCCAATTCGGACACCATTTTAATCATAAGAATCTCCTCTCTCGAATCAGTCGTCCTAAGAACAGATTTTAGTGGTAAAATAAAAAGGGATACTTTTTTAGTGCCATTTAGTCGAAATGGAAAAGCATTACTTTAGTCCAGTGGTTCTTAACCTTGTTGGAGGTACTGAACCCCACCAGTTTCATATGCGCATTCACCGAACCCTTCTTAACTGGAAAAATAAAATATGATTTTTTTCAAATTCAAAACATAGGTATATATTTTACTGGTGCACAACATGAACCGTGCATCAACATCACTGTGTTCAAAGAACAAAATCATCAAAACATGATTTTCACACAAAAACAAAAACATAATAATGAATATTTACTGCAAATCAGTGTGACTTCTGCTGTTGCCTTTCAGAGACCAGTTCAGAAATGCGCGGCTTCACCTTGGCAAGTGCCACTCTCATGTCTCATGATGTCATGTCTCTCATGTCTCATGATGTCATGTCTCATGATGTCATGTCTCTCATGTCTCATGATGTCATGTCTCTCATGTCTCATGATGTCATGTCTCTCATGTCTCATGATGTCATGTCTCTCATGTCTCATGATGTCATGTCTCTCATGTCATTTTCACAACAAAGTCTGTTCCTTTTCTTCGTTTTTATGTCCAGCAGCCTTGAAAAGGATTTGCTCGCAAAGATATGTTGTAACAAACGGTATGAAAACCTCCAGAGCTTTCTTAGCAATAACAGGGTACGTTACCATTTGTTGACACCAAAACGTTGAAAGTGTTGTTGTTCTGAAGAGTTGCTGTTGAACCTGGCTCTGCTGAATTTCAATGATTTCACCGAGGTATTCATCATTGACATCTGTTGTCTCAACACTAAACGTGAACGGCTGTCTCACCCATGCTGGATATGACTCTCTTGTAGGGAAGTATCCGTTGAGAGACTTTGCAAGCTCATCTAAGTGCTTGGCAATTGCTTGCTTCAGTTCCGCGGGTACAGAAATGTCTCCGATTCCAGATACATCTTCGATCTTACTTACGCAGTCGTCCAGCAGGGGAAAGTTTGCGAAGTTATCGTTCTCTGTTCGTCGTTTCCATAACGGTAGCTTTTTTTGAAAAGCCTTCAGGTTTTCCTTCGCTTCGATGATGTTGACTCCACCGCCCTGCATCTTTTGATTGAGATGATTGAGAGCTGCGAAGATATCAGCCATGTACACTAAAATGAGAATGAACTCAATAATTTTTGAAGCAAACTGCATGACAATGTTGGTGCTCTTGCAAAAACAGGGCTAATTCCACACGCACGGCAAAAACACGATTCAGCACCTGTCCCCGGGGTAACCACCGAACGTTAGAATGGTACAGAAGTACATCGAATTCAGAGCCCATTTCTTTACACAGCTCACTGAAGATGCGGTGCCTCAGAGCACTAGTTCGCACATAGTTCACGCATTCCACTACAATTTTTAATACTTCTGCCAGTTTTGGAGGCAAGGTTTTTGTTGCCAACGCCTGTGCAGAATACAATGCGTAACAATGATGTGTGGTGCACCGGCTTTCACTAGCGCACCAAAACCAGACTTTCTTACCAGCATGACTGGAGCTCCGTCCGAACAAACTGCAGAAACCATATCCCATGAAAGATTGTTGTCTTTGAAGAAGTCATCCACAAGTTTCTTCACATTGGCTGCCTTAGTTGTTGTTGTAAGAGGCTTGTTGTTGTAAGAGGCTTGTTGTTGTAAGAGGCTTGTTGTTGTAAGAGGCTTGTTGTTGTAAGAGGCTTGTTGTTGTAAGAGGCTTGTTGTTGTAAGAGGCTTGTTGTTGTAAGAGGCTTACAAAATAAAAAAATCTTCCTTTATCATGTCGTCTTTCACATAGCGCACGAATACAGCAAGCTGGCTTAGATTGGAAACATCTGTGGTCTCGTCGAGTTGAAGGCTGAATTTTGCCGGGCTTGAAATCAGATCTGCAACTACTTTGCTCATGTCCTCTATTCTGTCGCCGATGGTGTCATTTGAAAGAGGAATTTGGGATAACTTAACTTCAGCCTCTTTTCCCAGCATGATATTCGCCATCTTCAACACAGCTGGTTTTATGAGTGTTTCACCAATGGTGTGTGGTTTGCCCTGCTTTGCGATCAGGTAAGCAACTTCGCACGATGCTGTGAGGATCGGTTTGTTGATGGGTACAAAGCCGAGAACAGGCAGAGTAGCCTTTTCATCGAATTCAGTGAGCGTTGTGTTCTTGTATTTTCCATCTCCATGCAGCTTAAGGAAGTGTTCTTAGTTTTGCCGGTGCTAGACTAGAATTGCTCAACTTGGCATTGCAAATCATGCAGTTAGGACGCTGACTCCCATCACATTCCGTTATACATGTGAATCCATATTGTACATATTCCTCCGACCACTTTCTTTTTTTGCTCGACATAGTAAGTATGAAGGGATTAAAATATTACGAAAGAAATCACAAGACGTACCATCACGACAGTCACAAGTCGACGACTGAGCGCACCAAATTCCCTGCAGCACAGATAGGCCAAGCGATGTAGCGTGATCACCTGCAGCCAATGATGGCCAAGCGGGGCGTGTCATCACGAATCATATGAGTCGGATGTGTGTCTTGACCTCCGCCAAACCCCTGAGACTGACTCACCGAACCCTTGGGGTTCGATCGAACCCAGGTTAAGAACCACTGCTTTAGTCCAAACAGCCTCTGTGAACATTCCATTCATTTGCAAGGGGCTCGCGCAAGTGTTCCAGCTTAGCCAATGTTCTTTTGCCATTTTCAGCCTTGGGCGAATTTTGACTCGTTCTATTGTCCAGCCTAATCTCAGTACAAGAGGCGTCACTACAGTCCCTGGTTCGAATCCAGGCTGTATCACATCCGGCCGTGATTGGGAGTCCCATAGGGCGGCACACAGTTGGCCCAGCGTCGTCCGGGTTTGGCCCTCCTTGTAAATAAGAATTTGTTCTTAACATTTCCACTCCTCCACATCCACCAGATACCTCACCTCTCCTCCACATCCACCAGATACCTCACCTCTCCTTCACATCCACATCCACCAGATACCTCTCCTCTCCTCCACATCCTCCAGATACCTCACCTCTCCTCCACATCCTCCAGATACCTCACCTCTCCTCCACATCCACCAGATACCTCACCTCTCCTCCACATACACCAGATACCTCTCCTCTCCTTTACATCCACCAGATACCTCTCCTCCACATCCACCAGATACATCACCTCTCCTCCACCAGATACCTCCTCTCCTTCACCAGATACCTCCTCTCCTTCACATCCACCAGATACCTCTCCTCTCCTTCACATCCACCAGATACCTCACCTCTCCTTCACATCCACCAGATACCTCTCATCTCCTCCACATCCACCAGATGCCTCTCCTCTCCTCCACATCCACCAGATGCCTCTCCTCTCCTCCACATCCACCAGATACCTCATCTCTCCTCCACCAGATGCCTCTCATCTCCTCCACCAGATGCCTCTCCTCTCCTCCACATCCACCAGATACCTCATCTCTCCACCAGATGCCTCTCCTCTCCATCCACCAGATGCCTCTCCTCTCCATCCACCAGATGCCTCTCCTCTCCATCCACCAGATGTCTCTCCTCTCCATCCACCAGATGCCTCTCCTCTCCTCTCCATCCACCAGATGCCTCTCCTCTCCATCCACCAGATGCCTCTCCTCTCCTCCACATCCACCAGATACCTCACCTCACCTGGCCTTTCTCCACACATCCAAGAGATACATAACAGGTTGGGGCCAACAAGTACATTACAATGTTGTTTTTAGTGCTCCCTACATGTTCTCTATGTCACTGCTCACACACACACGCAAACTTTAGAGAGCGACAGAGGGGTACAGGTGAGACGAGGGGGCATCACACACACTGTAGAGAGCGACAGAGGGGTACAGGTGAGACGAGAGGGCAATCACACACACTGTAGAGAGCGACAGAAGGGTACAGGTGAGACGAGAGGGCAATCACACAAACTTTCAGAGATGAGAAACAATGTTAAACTTTTCCTCATTAACTTCAAATCAAAAGCCAATTTGTCATTATGTTCTATTGAAATGAGGCGTGTTCAATGTGTTAGAATGTGTGTGTGAACCAGCCCTCAGACCTGTGTGCACCTGTTGGCATTCTCTCCTCCATTAAAAACAATCCTGTCTCATTAGTGGAATCAGAGCAGACATGGTCCGTCCTCTAATCCTGTCCCCCTGCCCCCAACCCTCAGTCTGATTGACTCAGACATGAGATGACCAGGATCTCAGGCTCTAATTGAAGAGCTGAATTAGTGATTATAGCCCCCCACACACACACCTCTTGCTTCGGGGCACATTTCCTTTAACAGTAATTTCCAAGCACAAATGTCACACCACCGTCATGCCACAGGCTCTCATTAGCATTTCTACATTTCCACAGTGCCCGATAACCACGCAGACACAGCCTGCGCAACGCGATAAAGGTTCCCCTCTCAGCCAGCGTGGCCAGATAAAGCATCCCCCCTCTGAGCCCTGTGTGTGACACCAGGGGGAACTAAATAACTGACAGTGTCCAGAACACCTCTCACAGGTACACTACACTGGCACTACACTGGCAGAAGTGCTCAGTCTCCATCTCAGTCGCTGTCTTTCTCTTTGCACATTTTACACTCCATCTAGACCTCTCATTCACCGTCTGTCACAAGTCACTTATAAAGCCCTGCTAGGTGTTCTGAATGAGGTGTGTCCTGACCTCCACCACGTCCCAGTGGTGTGTGAATTGCTCCAGGGGGTGGGGTAGAGGCTGAGGGGGAGAGGGGGAGGGAGGGAGCACGCTCTCATCCCCAGCCTCCTGCAGGGTGGCCAGCTCATCAGACGAAAACCCTGAAATGGAGAAAGATTGGTAAGTTTTCTTGGAGTGTACTTCTTCAAGAACCTGAAGATTCATCACATCTGTTGACCAGATACCAGTGAGACAGGAAATGTGAGGGCGGAGCCTGACCTGTGAGGGTGGAGAACAGGAAGCTGATGTAGTCAACATCACGCAGGGTCGCGTCCTGAGACCCTACTGACCAGCCACTCAAAGAGGACCTGAAACGCACACAGGTTACAATGGAGTGAGAGAGGACGGTCTGGAGTGTTGGTGGAGTGAGAGAGGACGGCCTGGAGTGTTGGTGGAGTGAGAGAGGACGGCCTGGAGTGTTGGTGGAGTGAGAGAGGACGGCCTGGAGTGTTGGTGGAGTGAGAGAGGATGGCCTGGAGTGTTGGTGGAGTGAGAGAGGACGGCCTGGAGTGTTGGTGGAGTGAGAGAGGACGGCCTGGAGTGTTGGTGGAGTGAGAGAGGACGGCCTGGAGTGTTGGTGGAGTGAGAGAGGACGGCCTGGAGTGTTGGTGGAGTGAGATAGGACAGCCTGGAGTGTTGGTGGAGTGAGAGAGGACGGCCTGGAGTGTTAGAGCATAACTAAAACCCTCTTACAGGATGGACGATTGTTCCAGGTTGTTTTCTGACGATATGGATCACACTTATGTCCATTTCTGTAGGCTTACCTGGAACTGACCACATTAAACAGAATCGAGTTTCCCCCGAGCGCGCACACACAGAGACAGAGAGACAGAGAGGAGACTGTGCGCAGGGTGGGATTCGGAGGACGAAGAGGAGTCAGAGATAAATACATGGTGTGTTCTGTAACATTAGAGACACGTGACTTGACATCTCTGCCACATTCCACCCAACCCCTAGTCTCTATACACACACACACACACACACACACTGCCCCAACCCCTAGTCTCTGTACACACACACTGCCCCAACCCCTAGTCTCTATACACACACACTGCCCCAACCCCTAGTCTCTATACACACACACTGTCCCCACCCCTAGTCTCTATACACACACACACACACACTGCCCCAACCCCTAGTCTCTATACACACACACACACACACACTGCCCCAACCCCTAGTCTCTATACACACACACACACTGCCCCAACCCCTAGTCTCTATACACACACACACACACACACACTGCCCCAACCCCTAGTCTCTATACACACACACACACTGCCCCAACCCCTAGTCTCTACACACACACACTGCCCCAACCCCTAGTCTCTATACACACACACACTGCCCCAACCCCTAGTCTCTATACACACACACACACACACACTGCCCCAACCCCTAGTCTCTGTACACACACACACTGCCCCAACCCCTAGTCTCTATACACACACACACACACACACTGCCCCAACCCCTAGTCTCTATACACACACACACACTGCCCCAACCCCTAGTCTCTATACACACACACACACACACACACTGCCCCAACCCCTAGTCTCTATACACACACACACACTGCCCCAACCCCTAGTCTCTACACACACACACTGCCCCAACCCCTAGTCTCTATACACACACACACTGCCCCAACCCCTAGTCTCTATACACACACACACACACACTGCCCCAACCCCTAGTCTCTGTACACACACACACTGCCCCAACCCCTAGTCTCTATACACACACACACACACACTGCCCCAACCCCTAGTCTCTATACACACACACACTGCCCCAACCCCTAGTCTCTATACACACACACACACACACTGCCCCAACCCCTAGTCTCTGTACACACACACACACACACACACACACACACACACTGCCCCAACCCCTAGTCTCTATACACACACACACACACACTGCCCCAACCCCTAGTCTCTGTACACACACACACACACACACACACACACACTGCCCCAACCCCTAGTCTCTATACACACACACACACACACACACACTGCCCCAACCCCTAGTCTCTATACACACACACTCTGCTCCAACCCCAAGTCTCTACACACACACTGCCCCAACCCCTAGTCTCTATACACACACACTGCCCCCACCCCTAGTCTCTATACACACACACACACACTGCCCCAACCCCTAGTCTCTATACACACACACACACTGCCCCAACCCCTAGTCTCTATACACACACACACACACACACACACTGCCCCAACCCCTAGTCTCTATACACACACACTCTGCTCCAACCCCAAGTCTCTACACACACACTGCCCCAACCCCTAGTCTCTACACACACACACTGCCCCAACACCTAGTCTCTATACACACACACTGCCCCAACCCCTAGTCTCTATACACACACACACACACACACTGCCCCAACCCCTAGTCTCTATACACAAACACACACACACACACACACACACACTGCCCCAACCCCTAGTCTCTATACACACACACACACACACACTGCCCCAACCCCTAGTCTCTACACACACACACACACTGCCCCAACCCCTAGTCTCTATACACACACACACACACACACACACTGCCCCAACCCCTAGTCTCTATACACACACACACACACACACACTGCCCCAACCCCTAGTCTCTATACACACACACACTGCCCCAACCCCTAGTCTCTATACACACACACACACACACTGCCCCAACCCCTAGTCTCTGTACACACACACACACACACACACACACACACACACACACACACACACACACACACACACACACTGCCCCAACCCCTAGTCTCTATACACACACACACACTGCCCCAACCCCTAGTCTCTACACACACACACACACACACACTGCCCCAACCCCTAGTCTCTATACACACACACACACACACACTGCCCCAACTCCTAGTCTCTATATACACACACACACACACTGCCCCAACTCCTAGTCTCTATACACACACACACACACACACACACACACACACACACACTGCCCCAACCCCTAGTCTCTATACACACACACACACACACACACTGCCCCAACCCCTAGTCTCTATACACACACACACTGCCCCAACCTAGTCTCTACACACACACTGCCCCAACCCTCGTCTCTACACACACACACACACACACACTGCCCCAACTCCTAGTCTCTGTACACACACACTGCCCCAACCCCTAGTCTCTATACACACACACACACACACACACTGCCCCAACCCCTAGTCTCTATACACACACACACACACTGCCCCAACCCCTAGTCTCTATACACACACACACACTGCCCCAACCCCTAGTCTCTATACACACACACACTGCCCCAACCCCTAGTCTCTACACACAGCCCCAACCCCTAGTCTCTACACACACACACACACACTGCCCCAACTCCTAGTCTCTACACACACACACAAACACACACACACTGCCCCAACCCCTAGCTAGTCTCTATACACACACACTGCCCCAACCCCTAGTCTCTATACACACACACACAGCCCCAACCCCTAGTCTCTATACACACACACACACACACACTGCCCCAACCCCTAGTCTCTATACACACACACACACACACACACACTGCCCCAACCCCTAGTCTCTATACACACACACACACACTGCCCCAACCCCTAGTCTCTACACACACACACACTGCCCCAACCCCTAGTCTCTACACACACACACACTGCCCCAACCCCTAGGCTGTATACACACACACACTGCCCCAACCCCTAGGCTGTATACACACACACACTGCCCCAACCCCTAGGCTGTATACACACACACACTGCCCCAACCCCTAGTCTCTATACACACACACACACTGCCCCAACCCCTAGTCTCTATACACACACACACACACTGCCCCAACCCCTAGTCTCTATACACACACACACACACACACACACACACACACTGCCCCAACCCCTAGTCTCTATACACACACACACACACACTGCCCCAACCCCTAGTCTCTACACACACACACACACACACACACACACAGCCCCAACCCCTAGTCTCTATACACACACACACACTGCCCCAACCCCTAGTCTCTATACACACACACACACAATGCCCCAACTCCTAGTCTCTATACACACACACACACTGCCCCAACTCCTAGTCTCTATACACACACACACACACACACACACACACACTGCCCCAACCCCTAGTCTCTATACACACACACACTGCCCCAACCCCTAGTCTCTATACACACACACACTGCCCCAACCCCTAGTCTCTACACACACACTGCCCCAACCCCTAGTCTCTATACACACACACACTGCCCCAACCCCTAGTCTCTATACACACACACACACACACTGCCCCAACCCCTAGTCTCTGTACTCACACACACACACACACACACACTGCCCCAACCCCTAGTCTCTATACACACACACACACACACACACTGCCCCAACCCCTAGTCTCTATACACACACACACTGCCCCAACCCCTAGTCTCTATACACACACACACACACACTGCCCCAACCCCTAGTCTCTGTACACACACACACACACACACACACACACACACACACACACACACACACACTGCCCCAACCCCTAGTCTCTATACACACACACACACACTGCCCCAACCCCTAGTCTCTATACACACACACTCTGCTCCAACCCCAAGTCTCTACACACACACTGCCCCAACCCCTAGTCTCTATACACACACACTGCCCCCACCCCTAGTCTCTATACACACACACACACACTGCCCCAACCCCTAGT
>NC_056431.1:228751-362149 GCF_018296145.1 Oncorhynchus tshawytscha
CAACCCCTAGTCTCTATACACACACACTGCCCCAACCCCTAGTCTCTATACACACACACTCTGCTCCAACCCCAAGTCTCTACACACACACACACACACACACACACACACACACACTGCCCCAACCCCTAGTCTCTATACACACACACACACTGCCCCAACCCCTAGTCTCTACACACACACACACACACACACTGCCCCAACCCCTAGTCTCTATACACACACACACACACACACTGCCCCAACTCCTAGTCTCTATATACACACACACACACACTGCCCCAACTCCTAGTCTCTATACACACACACACACACACACACACTGCCCCAACCCCTAGTCTCTATACACACACACACACACACACACACTGCCCCAACCCCTAGTCTCTATACACACACACACTGCCCCAACCTAGTCTCTACACACACACTGCCCCAACCCCTAGTCTCTACACACACACACACACACACACTGCCCCAACTCCTAGTCTCTGTACACACACACTGCCCCAACCGCTAGTCTCTATACACACACACACACACACACACACACTGCCCCAACCCCTAGTCTCTATACACACACACACACACTGCCCCAACCCCTAGTCTCTATACACACACACACACTGCCCCAACCCCTAGTCTCTATACACACACACACTGCCCCAACCCCTAGTCTCTACACACAGCCCCAACCCCTAGTCTCTACACACACACACACACACTGCCCCAACTCCTAGTCTCTACACACACACACAAACACACACACACTGCCCCAACCCCTAGCTAGTCTCTATACACACACACTGCCCCAACCCCTAGTCTCTATACACACACACACAGCCCCAACCCCTAGTCTCTATACACACACACACACACACACTGCCCCAACCCCTAGTCTCTATACACACACACACACACACTGCCCCAACCCCTAGTCTCTATACACACACACACACACTGCCCCAACCCCTAGTCTCTACACACACACACACTGCCCCAACCCCTAGTCTCTACACACACACACACTGCCCCAACCCCTAGGCTGTATACACACACACACTGCCCCAACCCCTAGGCTGTATACACACACACACTGCCCCAACCCCTAGGCTGTATACACACACACACTGCCCCAACCCCTAGTCTCTATACACACACACACACACTGCCCCAACCCCTAGTCTCTATACACACACACACACACTGCCCCAACCCCTAGTCTCTATACACACACACACACACACTGCCCCAACCCCTAGTCTCTACACACACACACACACACACACAGCCCCAACCCCTAGTCTCTATACACACACACACACTGCCCCAACCCCTAGTCTCTATACACACACACACACACAATGCCCCAACTCCTAGTCTCTATACACACACACACACACACACTGCCCCAACTCCTAGTCTCTATACACACACACACACACACACACACTGCCCCAACCCCTAGTCTCTATACACACACACACTGCCCCAACCCCTAGTCTCTATACACACACACACTGCCCCAACCCCTAGTCTCTACACACACACTGCCCCAACCCCTAGTCTCTATACACACACACTGCCCCAACCTCTAGTCTCTATACACACACACACACACACACTGCCCCAACCCCTAGTCTCTGTACACACACACACTGCCCCAACCCCTAGTCTCTATACACACACACACACACACTGCCCCAACCCCTAGTCTCTATACACACACACACTGCCCCAACCCCTAGTCTCTATACACACACACACACACACACTGCCCCAACCCCTAGTCTCTGTACACACACACACACACACACACACACACACACACACACACTGCCCCAACCCCTAGTCTCTATACATACACACACACACACACACTGCCCCAACCCCTAGTCTCTATACACACACACTCTGCTCCAACCCCAAGTCTCTACACACACACTGCCCCAACCCCTAGTCTCTATACACACACACTGCCCCCCACCCCTAGTCTCTATACACACACACACACACTGCCCCAACCCCTAGTCTCTATACACACACACACACTGCCCCAACCCCTAGTCTCTATACACACACACACCCACACTGCCCCAACCCCTAGTCTCTATACACACACACTCTGCTCCAACCCCAAGTCTCTACACACACACTGCCCCAACCCCTAGTCTCTACACACACACACTGCCCCAACCCCTAGTCTCTATACACACACACTGCCCCAACCCCTAGTCTCTATACACACACACACACACTGCCCCAACCCCTAGTCTCTATACACACACACACACACACACACACACACACACACACACACACACACTGCCCCAACCCCTAGTCTCTATACACACACACACACACACACTGCCCCAACCCCTAGTCTCTACACACACACACACACACACACTGCCCCAACCCCTAGTCTCTATACACACACACACACACACAATGCCCCAACTCCTAGTCTCTATACACACACACAGACACACTGCCCCAACTCCTAGTCTCTATACACACACACACACACACACACTGCCCCAACCCCTAGTCTCTACACACACACTGCCCCAACCCCTAGTCTCTACACACACACACACACACACACACTGCCCCAACTCCTAGTCTCTGTACACACACACTGCCCCAACCCCTAGTCTCTATACCACACACACACTGCCCCAACCCCTAGTCTCTATACACACACACACTGCCCCAACCCCTAGTCTCTATACACACACACACACTGCCCCAACCCCTAGTCTCTACACACACACACACTGCCCCAACCCCTAGTCTCTATACACACACACACTGCCCCAACCCCTAGTCTCTATACACACACACACTGCCCCAACCCCTAGTCTCTATACACACACACACACACACACACACACACACACACACACACAGCCCAACCCCTAGTCTCTATACACACACACACACACACACACTGCCCCAACCCCTAGTCTCTGTACACACACACACACACACACACACACTGCCCCAACCCCTAGTCTCTATACACACACACTCTGCTCCAACCCCAAGTCTCTACACACACACTGCCCCAACCCCTAGTCTCTACACACACACACTGCCCCAACCCCTAGTCTCTATACACACACACTGCCCCAACCCCTAGTCTCTATACACACACACACACACACACACACACACACACACACACACACACACACACACACACACACACACTGCCCCAACCCCTAGTCTCTATACACACACACACACACACACACTGCCCCAACCCCTAGTCTCTATACACACACACACTGCCCCAACCCCTAGTCTCTACACACACACTGCCCCAACCCCTAGTCTCTATACACACACACTGCCCCAACCCCTAGTCTCTATACACACACACACACACACACTGCCCCAACCCCTAGTCTCTATACACACACACACTGCCCCAACCCCTAGTCTCTATACACACACACATACACACACACACACTGCCCCAACCCCTAGTCTCTATACACACACACACTGCCCCAACCCCTAGTCTCTATACACACACACACACACACACACTGCCCCAACCCCTAGTCTCTGTACACACACACACACACACACACTGCCCCAACCCCTAGTCTCTATACATACACACACACACACACACACACTGCCCCAACCCCTAGTCTCTATACACACACACTCTGCTCCAACCCCAAGTCTCTACACACACACTGCCCCAACCCCTAGTCTCTATACACACACACTGCCCCCACCCCTAGTCTCTATACACACACACACACACACACTGCCCCAACCCCTAGTCTCTATACACACACACACTGCCCCAACCCCTAGTCTCTATACACACACACACCCACACTGCCCCAACCCCTAGTCTCTATACACACACACTCTGCTCCAACCCCAAGTCTCTACACACACACTGCCCCAACCCCTAGTCTCTACACACACACACTGCCCCAACCCCTAGTCTCTATACACACACACTGCCCCAACCCCTAGTCTCTATATACACACACACACACTGCCCCAACCCCTAGTCTCTATACACAAACACACACACACTGCCCCAACCCCTAGTCTCTATACACACACACACACACACACTGCCCCAACCCCTAGTCTCTATACACACACACACACTGCCCCAACCCCTAGTCTTTATACACACACACACACACACACACACACTGCCCCAACCCCTAGTCTTTATACACACACATACTGCCCCAACCCCTAGTCTCTATACACACACACACACACACACTGCCCCAACCCCTAGTCTCTATACACACACACACACACACACTGCCCCAACCCCTAGTCTCTATACACACACACACACTGCCCCAACCCCTAGTCTCTATACACACACACACTGCCCCAACCTCTAGTCTCTATACACACACTGCCCCAACCCCTAGTCTCTACACACACACACACACACACACACACACACTGCCCCAACCCCTAGTCTCTATATACACACACACACACACACACACACACACTGCCCCAACCCCTAGTCTCTATACACACACACTGCCCCAACCCCTAGTCTCTATACACACACACACTGCCCCAACCCCTAGTCTCTATACACACACACACACTGCCCCAACCCCTAGTCTCTATACACACACACTGCCCCAACCCCTAGTCTCTATACACACACACACACACACACTGCCCCAACCCCTAGTCTCTATACACACACACACACACACACACACTGCCCCAACCCCTAGTCTCTATACACACACACACACACACACACACACACTGCCCCAACCCCTAGTCTCTATACACACACACACACTGCCCCAACCCCTAGTCTCTATACACACACTGCCCCAACCCCTAGTCTCTATACACACACACACACTGCCCCAACCCCTAGTCTCTATACACACACACACACACTGCCCCAACCCCTAGTCTCTATACACACACACACACACTGCCCCAACCCCTAGTCTCTATACACACACACACACACACACTGCCCCAACCCCTAGTCTCTGTACACACACACACTGCCCCAACCCCTAGTCTCTATACACACACACACACACACTGCCCCAACCCCTAGTCTCTATACACACACACACTGCCCCAACCCCTAGTCTCTATACACACACACACACACACTGCCCCAACCCCTAGTCTCTGTACACACACACACACACACACACACACACACACACACACTGCCCCAACCCCTAGTCTCTATACATACACACACACACACACACTGCCCCAACCCCTAGTCTCTATACACACACACTCTGCTCCAACCCCAAGTCTCTACACACACACTGCCCCAACCCCTAGTCTCTATACACACACACTGCCCCCACCCCTAGTCTCTATACACACACACACACACTGCCCCAACCCCTAGTCTCTATACACACACACACACTGCCCCAACCCCTAGTCTCTATACACACACACCCACACTGCCCCAACCCCTAGTCTCTATACACACACACTCTGCTCCAACCCCAAGTCTCTACACACACACTGCCCCAACCCCTAGTCTCTACACACACACACTGCCCCAACCCCTAGTCTCTATACACACACACTGCCCCAACCCCTAGTCTCTATACACACACACACACACTGCCCCAACCCCTAGTCTCTATACACACACACACACACACACACACACACACACACACTGCCCCAACCCCTAGTCTCTATACACACACACACACACACACTGCCCCAACCCCTAGTCTCTCTACACACACACACACACACACACACTGCCCCAACCCCTAGTCTCTATACACACACACACACACACAATGCCCCAACTCCTAGTCTCTATACACACACACACACACACTGCCCCAACTCCTAGTCTCTATACACACACACACACACACACACACTGCCCCAACCCCTAGTCTCTACACACACACTGCCCCAACCCCTAGTCTCTACACACACACACACACACTGCCCCAACTCCTAGTCTCTGTACACACACACTGCCCCAACCCCTAGTCTCTATACACACACACACACTGCCCCAACCCCTAGTCTCTATACACACACACACTGCCCCAACCCCTAGTCTCTATACACACACACACACTGCCCCAACCCCTAGTCTCTACACACACACACTGCCCCAACCCCTAGTCTCTATACACACACACACTGCCCCAACCCCTAGTCTCTATACACACACACACTGCCCCAACCCCTAGTCTCTATACACACACACACACACACACACACACACACACACAGCCCAACCCCTAGTCTCTATACACACACACACACACACACACTGCCCCAACCCCTAGTCTCTGTACACACACACACACACACACACACACTGCCCCAACCCCTAGTCTCTATACACACACACTCTGCTCCAACCCCAAGTCTCTACACACACACTGCCCCAACCCCTAGTCTCTACACACACACACTGCCCCAACCCCTAGTCTCTATACACACACACTGCCCCAACCCCTAGTCTCTATACACACACACACACACACACACACACACACACACACACACACACACACACACACACACACACACACTGCCCCAACCCCTAGTCTCTATACACACACACACACACACACACTGCCCCAACCCCTAGTCTCTATACACACACACACTGCCCCAACCCCTAGTCTCTACACACACACTGCCCCAACCCCTAGTCTCTATACACACACACTGCCCCAACCCCTAGTCTCTATACACACACACACACACACACTGCCCCAACCCCTAGTCTCTGTACACACACACACTGCCCCAACCCCTAGTCTCTATACACACACACATACACACACACACACACTGCCCCAACCCCTAGTCTCTATACACACACACACTGCCCCAACCCCTAGTCTCTATACACACACACACACACACACACTGCCCCAACCCCTAGTCTCTGTACACACACACACACACACACACTGCCCCAACCCCTAGTCTCTATACATACACACACACACACACACACACTGCCCCAACCCCTAGTCTCTATACACACACACTCTGCTCCAACCCCAAGTCTCTACACACACACTGCCCCAACCCCTAGTCTCTATACACACACACTGCCCCCACCCCTAGTCTCTATACACACACACACACACACACTGCCCCAACCCCTAGTCTCTATACACACACACACTGCCCCAACCCCTAGTCTCTATACACACACACACCCACACTGCCCCAACCCCTAGTCTCTATACACACACACTCTGCTCCAACCCCAAGTCTCTACACACACACTGCCCCAACCCCTAGTCTCTACACACACACACTGCCCCAACCCCTAGTCTCTATACACACACACTGCCCCAACCCCTAGTCTCTATATACACACACACACACACTGCCCCAACCCCTAGTCTCTATACACAAACACACACACACTGCCCCAACCCCTAGTCTCTATACACACACACACACACACACTGCCCCAACCCCTAGTCTCTATACACACACACACACTGCCCCAACCCCTAGTCTTTATACACACACACACACACACACACTGCCCCAACCCCTAGTCTTTATACACACACATACTGCCCCAACCCCTAGTCTCTATACACACACACACACACACACTGCCCCAACCCCTAGTCTCTATACACACACACACACACACACTGCCCCAACCCCTAGTCTCTATACACACACACACACTGCCCCAACCCCTAGTCTCTATACACACACACACTGCCCCAACCTCTAGTCTCTATACACACACTGCCCCAACCCCTAGTCTCTACACACACACACACACACACACACACACACACACACACACTGCCCCAACCCCTAGTCTCTATACACACACACACACACACACACACACACTGCCCCAACCCCTAGTCTCTATACACACACACTGCCCCAACCCCTAGTCTCTATACACACACACACTGCCCCAACCCCTAGTCTCTATACACACACACACACTGCCCCAACCCCTAGTCTCTATACACACACACTGCCCCAACCCCTAGTCTCTATACACACACACACACACACACTGCCCCAACCCCTAGTCTCTATACACACACACACACACACACACACTGCCCCAACCCCTAGTCTCTATACACACACACACACACACACACACACACACACTGCCCCAACCCCTAGTCTCTATACACACACACACACTGCCCCAACCCCTAGTCTCTATACACACACTGCCCCAACCCCTAGTCTCTATACACACACTGCCCCAACCCCTAGTCTCTATACACACACACACACACTGCCCCAACCCCTAGTCTCTATACACACACACACACACTGCCCCAACCCCTAGTCTCTATACACACACACACACACTGCCCCAACCCCTAGTCTCTATACACACACACACTGCCCCAACACCTAGTCTATATACACACACTGCCCCAACCCCTAGTCTCCACACACACACACACACACACACTGCCCCAACCCCTAGTCTCTATACACACACACACACACACACACACACACTGCCCCAACCCCTAGTCTCTATACACACACACACACACTGCCCCAACCCCTAGTCTCTATACACACACACACTGCCCCAACCCCTAGTCTCTATACATACACACACACACTGCCCCAACCCCTAGTCTCTATACACACACACACACACTGCCCCAACCCCTAGTCTCTATACACACACACACACACTGCCCCAACCCCTAGTCTCTATACACACACACACACTGCCCCAACCCCTAGTCTCTATACACACACTGCCCCAACCCCTAGTCTCTACACACACACTGCCAACCCCTAGTCTCTACACACACACACACACTGCCCCAACCCCTAGTCTCTATACACACACACACACACTGCCCCAACCCCTAGTCTCTACACACACACTGCCCCAACCCCTAGTCTCTACACACACACACACACTGCCCCAACTCCTAGTCTCTACACACACACACACTGCCCCAACCCCTAGTCTCTATACACACACACACACACACACACACACACACACACACTGCCCCAACCCCTAGTCTCTATACACACACACACACACACACACACACTGCCCCAACCCCTAGTCTCTATACACACACACACACACACACACTGCCCCAACCCCTAGTCTCTATACACACACACACACACACACTGCCCCAACCCCTAGTCTCTATACACACACACACACACACACACTGCCCCAACCCCTAGTCTCTATACACACACACACACACACACTGCCCCAACCCCTAGTCTCTATACACACACACACACACTGCCCCAACCCCTAGTCTCTATACACACACACACACTGCCCCAACCCCTAGTCTCTATACACACACACACACACACTGCCCCAACCCCTAGTCTCTATACACACACTGCCCCAACCCCTAGTCTCTATACACACACACTGCCCCAACCCCTAGTCTCTATACACACACACTGCCCCAACCCCTAGTCTCTACACACACACACTGCCCCAACCCCTAGTCTCTACACACACACACTGCCCCAACCCCTAGTTAGGTGTGTGTGTGTGTGTGTGTATAACACTACCCCAGAGAAACACTGGGTGTCTTACAAATACACACACACTTGCTGACGATGAACACTGATGACATCATAGCGTTATGCAAGGCCAGATGCGTGTGAGAAATCATGACCAAACAGCAGAACATTGCTATGCTCACACACAACAGCACACTAAAGGACCAACACTGCCATCTAAAGGTCCAGTGAACTATAAATTCCCATCAAGTGCCATCAGCGTCAGGCCTTGTTATAAACCATGAGCTCATGACACTGATCTTGTGCCACAACCCTCGACGTGCCTTAATTGGTTGATCGTTTGATTCCATTAAGCTGGCGAACCATCGGTCTGCTGTCTCCCCTCTCTAACCAGGAATGACTGACGGCTCTCTCTCTCACACACACACTTTTAGGAATCAAAAATTCTATTCAGAACATTTTTAAGTGCAAGAGAAACGATGTCAAACCGTAAAGGCCACGTGATGTTGGTCTGCCCTGGATATCATCTAGATGTTTTTAGGATGAAACCTCAACGGTCAAACGTTGTTTAAGTTTAAACCACATGACTCTCACATTTCTGTGACACAGGGATCATGTAAGAACATTGGGTTAGTGACAGAGTTTATGACCTGTAGCTTTGGGAGGTTGCTGGGGTTACCTGAGGTGTATGATGCGTATGAGGGAGGCAGCCAGGCCGGCAGAGACGCGTCCCGCAGTGCAGCAGCGACTCAGATTGGCCAACAGACCCTGTGACATCACAGGCAGGAAGTAGAGTAGCTGGACCAATCGCTGCTGAGATTCAGCCGGTAACAATACCACACTGCCCTCCTGTGGGTCTACACACACACACACACACACACACACACACACACACACACTCTACAACAGCGGTTCTCAACTGGTCGTCTTAGGACCCATATTGAACCAGGTTGGCTCAGTCTTGACCCAATATTCGCGTCGAGAAAAATAAGTCAAAATACAATTGAAAACTATTTTTAATTCTATATTGATATTAAATGTAGCAATTATATGACAAGGGAACAACATTCCCACCTCTTTCATTCTCAGTAATTACATTTTGCCCATATTCTTGATTAAGAACTTAAATAAACTCACTGGTTTGAGACCACAAAATCAACAAAAATGCTGCTAAAAGCTTAATATTAAAAAATACTGTGATGGAAGAATACTTTTCCAGAGATTAAATTATTTAGATATGTACATTTATTATCAACTCTATACACTTTCTACCTTGTTAAAGCTGTTAATGTTCAAACTGTAGTATTTTTTCACCAGTTTGGCTGCTCTACACATCACCAACTACAGCTCATACACTACAGCAGAGGAGGGCAACTACAGCTCATACACTACAGCAGAGGAGGGCAACTACAGCCCATACACTATAGCAGCGGAGGGCAACTACAGCTCATACACTATAGCAGCGGAGGGCAACTACAGCTCATACACTACAGCAGAGGAGGGCAACTACAGCTCATACACTACAGCAGAGGAGGGCAACTACAGCTCATACACTACAGCAGCGGAGGGCAACTACAGATCATACACTACAGCAGAGGAGGGCAACTACAGCTCATACACTACAGCAGAGGAGGGCAACTACAGCTCATACACTATAGCAGAGGGAAACTACAGCTCATACACTACAGCAGAGGAGGACAACTACAGCTCATACACTATAGCAGAGGAGGGAAACTACAGCTCATACACTATAGCAGAGGAGGGCAACTACAGCTCATACACTATAGCAGAGGGGGCAACTACAGCTCATACACTACAGCAGAGGAGGGCAACTACAGTTCATACACTATAGCAGAGGAGGGCAACTACAGCTCATACACTACAGTAGAGGAGGGTAACTACAGCTCATACACTATAGCAGAGGAGGGCAACTACAGCTCACACTACAGCAGAGGAGGGCAACTACAGCTCACACACTACAGCAGAGGAGGGCAACTACAGCCCATACACTACAGCAGAGGAGGGCAACTAGAGCTCATACACTACAGCAGAGGAGGGCAACTACAGCTCACACACTACAGCAGAGGAGGGCAACTACAGCCCATACACTACAGCAGAGGAGGGCAACTACAGCCCATACACTACAGCAGAGGAGGGCAACTACAGCTCACACACTACAGCAGAGGAGGGCAACTACAGCCCATACACTACAGCAGAGGAGGGCAACTAGAGCTCATACACTACAGCAGAGGAGGGCAACTACAGCTCATACACTACAGCAGAGGAGGGCAACTACAGCTCACACACTACAGCAGAGGAGGGCAACTACAGCCCATACACTACAGCAGAGGAGGGCAACTACAGCTCATACACTACAGCAGAGGAGGGCAACTACAGCTCATACACTACAGCAGAGGAGGGCAACTACAGCCCATACACTACAGCAGAGGAGGGCAACTACAGCCCATACACTACAGCAGAGGAGGGCAACTACAGCTCATACACTACAGCAGCGGAGGGCAACTACAGCCCATACACTACAGCAGGAGGGCAACTACAGCCCATACACTACAGCAGAGGAGGGCAACTACAGCCCATACACTACAGCAGAGGAGGGCAACTACAGCTCATACACTACAGCAGAGGAGGGCAACTACAGCTCATACACTACAGCAGAGGAGGGCAACTACAGCTCATACACTACAGCAGCGGAGGGCAACTACAGATCATACACTACAGCAGAGGAGGGCAACTACAGCTCATACACTACAGCAGAGGAGGGCAACTACAGCTCATACACTATAGCAGAGGGAAACTACAGCTCATACACTACAGCAGAGGAGGACAACTACAGCTCATACACTATAGCAGAGGAGGGAAACTACAGCTCATACACTATAGCAGAGGAGGGCAACTACAGCTCATACACTATAGCAGAGGGGGCAACTACAGCTCATACACTACAGCAGAGGAGGGCAACTACAGTTCATACACTATAGCAGAGGAGGGCAACTACAGCTCATACACTACAGTAGAGGAGGGTAACTACAGCTCATACACTATAGCAGAGGAGGGCAACTACAGCTCACACTACAGCAGAGGAGGGCAACTACAGCTCACACACTACAGCAGAGGAGGGCAACTACAGCCCATACACTACAGCAGAGGAGGGCAACTAGAGCTCATACACTACAGCAGAGGAGGGCAACTACAGCTCACACACTACAGCAGAGGAGGGCAACTACAGCCCATACACTACAGCAGAGGAGGGCAACTACAGCCCATACACTACAGCAGAGGAGGGCAACTACAGCTCACACACTACAGCAGAGGAGGGCAACTACAGCCCATACACTACAGCAGAGGAGGGCAACTAGAGCTCATACACTACAGCAGAGGAGGGCAACTACAGCTCATACACTACAGCAGAGGAGGGCAACTACAGCTCACACACTACAGCAGAGGAGGGCAACTACAGCCCATACACTACAGCAGAGGAGGGCAACTACAGCTCATACACTACAGCAGAGGAGGGCAACTACAGCTCATACACTACAGCAGAGGAGGGCAACTACAGCCCATACACTACAGCAGAGGAGGGCAACTACAGCCCATACACTACAGCAGAGGAGGGCAACTACAGCTCATACACTACAGCAGCGGAGGGCAACTACAGCCCATACACTACAGCAGGAGGGCAACTACAGCCCATACACTACAGCAGAGGAGGGCAACTACAGCCCATACACTACAGCAGAGGAGGGCAACTACAGCTCATACACTACAGCAGAGGAGGGCAACTAGAGCTCATACACTACAGCAGAGGAGGGCAACTAGAGCTCATACACTACAGCAGAGGAGGGCAACTAGAGCTCATACACTACAGCAGAGGAGGGCAACTAGAGCTCAAACACTATAGCAGAGGAGGGCAACTAGAGCTCATACACTACAGCAGAGGAGGGCAACTAGAGCTCAAACACTATAGCAGAGGAGGGCAACTAGAGCTCATACACTACAGCAGAGGAGGGAAACTAGAGCTCATACACTACAGCAGAGGGGGGCAACTACAGCTCATACACTACAGCAGAGGGGGACAACTACAGCTCATACACTATAGCAAAGGAGGGAAACTATGGTGCTGTAGAAACTTAGCTCCTGTCCAACACACCCCATCATTAGAGTCACCTGTAACCATCAAGCCCTTGATGAGCTGAATCTGGTGTGTTAGTGCTGGGCTGGAACAAAAGCTTGCACTCCTGTACCTATCCAGGACCATGGTGTTGTAAACACACACACCGTACCTAGCAACAAGAAGCCAATGGTGACGTAAAGAGTGAATGGACTATCCATCACCAGTTTATGGTCTAAGAAAGAAAATCATCAAACAGAGAGATAAAGAGAGAGAGCTAGAGAGAGCGCTAAAAGAGATAAAGGGAGAGAGAGTAGTAATGATCAGATGGTCTGTATTATGTTATGTTGGCTGCTGACGCACATTGCTGATGTCACAGACTATTCAGACAAACAGAGTCTTGTGATGATGAATCGCCCACTCCGTCTTCCCTAGGGCCTTTAATCATAACACAAACCCCCTCACCCTCCCCAGTTCTGTCTTCTCTGGGGCCTTTAATCATAACACAAACCCCCTCACCCTCACCAGTTCTGTCTTCTCTGGGGCCTTTAATCATAACACAAACCCCTCACCCTCCCCAGTTCTGTCTTCTCTGGGGCCTTTAAATCATAACACAAACCCCTCACCCTCCCCAGTTCTGTCTTCTCTGGGGCCTTTAATCATAACACAAACCCCTCACCCTCCCCAGTTCTGTCTTCTCTGGGGCCTTTAATCATAACACAAACCCCTCACCCTCCCCAGTTCTGTCTTCTCTGGGGCCTTTAATCATAACACAAACCCCTCACCCTCCCCAGTTCTGTCTTCTCTGGGGCCTTTAATCATAACACAAACCCCCTCACCCTCCCCAGTTCTGTCTTCTCTGGGGCCTTTAATCATAACACAAACCCCCTCACCCTCCCCAGTTCTGTCTTCTCTGGGGCCTTTAATCATAACACAAACCCCCTCACCCTCACCAGGTCCGTCTTCCCCAGGGCCTTTAATCATAACACAAACCCCTCACCCTCCCCAGTTCTGTCTTCTCTAGGGCCTTTAATCATAACACAAACCCCTCACCCTCACCAGTTCTGTCTTTGGGGCTTTAATCATAACACAAACCCCCTCACCCTCCCCAGTTCTGTCTTCTCTGGGGCCTTTAATCATAACACAAACCCCTCACCCTCACCAGTTCTGTCTTCTCTGGGGCCTTTAATCATAACACAAACCCCTCACCCTCACCAGTTCTGTCTTCTCTGGGGCCTTTAATCATAACACAAACCCCTCACCCTCCCCAGTTCTGTCTTCTCTGGGGCTTTAATCATAACACAAACCCCCTCACCCTCACCAGTTCTGTCTTCTCTGGGGCCTTTAATCATAACACAAACCCCCTCCCCAGGTCTGTCTTCTCTGGGGCCTTTAATCATAACACAAACCCCTCCCCAGTTCTGTCTTCTCTGGGGCTTTAATCATAACACAAACCCCCTCACCCTCCCCAGTTCTGTCTTCTCTGGGGCCTTTAATCATAACACAAACCTCCTCACCAGTTCTGTCTTAGCTTATATTACAATATAGGTGCCCTCCACCACTTCCACTCCTTTTAACTGATACACCTCCAACCTTTGTCTCTAGCTTGTACAACATGCTCCCCTCTCTCTCCTGCTATGGAGTTCAGATGGACCTTTACTGCCCCCCAGTGGAGAAACATAGAAAACATCTCCAAAGTGTACATTGTCATTTAGGTATTTTCTAGCATGGCCATTTAGTGACTACCTGTTTAGTACCGATCTGCCCGACTGTTATAAGTGGAGCTTCACATGTGTTTTTTGTTGTTGTATATACACCGTAGAGCCTGTGTACAGGAGTGTGTGTATTCACCGTAGAGCCTGTGTACAGGTGTGTGTGTATTCACTGTAGAGCCTGTATACAGGTGTGTGTGTATTCACCGTAGAGCCTGTGTACAGGTGTGTGTGTATTCACTGTAGAGCCTGTATACAGGTGTGTGTGTATTCACCGTAGAGCCTGTGTACAGGTGTGTGTGTATTCACTGTAGAGCCTGTATACAGGTGTGTGTGTATTCACCGTAGAGCCTGTGTACAGGTGTGTGTGTATTCACCGTAGAGCCTGTATACAGGTGTGTGTGTATTCACCGTAGAGCCTGTATACAGGTGTGTGTGTATTCACTGTAGAGCCTGTATACAGGTGTGTGTGTATTCACCGTAGAGCCTGTATACAGGTGTGTGTGTATTCACCGTAGAGCCTGTATACAGGTGTGTGTGTGTGTGTATATTCACCGTAGAGCCTGTATACAGGTGTGTGTGTGTGTATTCACCGTAGAGCCTGTATACAGGTGTGTGTGTGTGTATATTCACCGTAGAGCCTGTATACAGGTGTGTGTGTGTATTCACCGTAGAGCCTGTATACAGGTGTGTGTGTGTGTATATTCACCGTAGAGCCTGTATACAGGTGTGTGTGTGTGTATATTCACCGTAGAGCCTGTATACAGGTGTGTGTGTATTCACCGTAGAGCCTGTATACAGGTGTGTGTGTATTCACCGTAGAGCCTGCATACAGGCGTGTGTGTGTGTATTCACCGTAGAGCCTGCATGCATGCGTGTGTGTGTGTATTCACCGTAGAGCCTGCATGCATGCGTGTGTAGGGAGTTCAGCAGGGCCTTGTTCCCGCGGGAGGCAGCAGCCTGGATGGAGAGCAGGAGCCTGTCTGAGAGGGCAGGGTTACGGTGGCCCAGCTGGGACAACTGGAGCGGTAGAGCAGCCAGCCACCGAGACAACACTCTACTCCTGAAGGGGGAGACCGAAGAGGAAGACAGACATTTAGGAGCAGAGTAGTCTACCCTGCAGACTTGGTTATGCCTAAATATATCTTTGGTTATTTGGTACAGTAAACACTAGAACGTGTGTGTGTTACCTGGCGATGTGTGTGTGGTTGTGTTCCTGTAGGTACAGTCTGCTGTAGAAGGAAAGTAGCAGTGTTCTGGTCTGCAGATTCAGGTTCATCTGCTGGTACTGAACATACACCGCCTGTAACAGATCCTCCGTCACCGCTACACACACCACCGGTTAGGACGCCAGACATGTGAAAACCATTTAAGATGAACTCATAACCGCACCCTTGACAGCCCACACAAACCCACACAGTCTTACCCCTGCTGCGTTGTGTGATGACCATTCTCCAGACAGTCTCCAGGAGTGTATGTAGGTGTCTTTGGCTCAGCTTGGCCCCACTGGACAGAGTCTCTTGGACAAACCCTCTCAGAGGCATCAGCCACTCAGCATCAGGCTCCTGGGCTTGCCCCTCCCTCTGGCTGAGGGTAACCATGGAAACCATGACCTGGCAGAGCAGCACGTTTAGAGCCAAGGGTTCCACTGTCTGCCCTGGGATTGTAGTTGCCTGCTTACTCCTGAAACACCACACCCAAACACACACACTTTTAATTATGTCCCCCCCCAGTCATTTTGTGCTGATATTATATATCATAATTGGTAATAGCTCAAACTGTTCAATGGTTAGAGCAAATTTTTAGGAAGAAAACAGAAACCACGGTTTGTCCTAACCGCTAGTAGCTGAAATTGAACCGTGGTTCTACAACTAACCAGAGCATTCAGTTGACTATAGACCAGATGTTTTTCCCCCCAGAGTTTCTCTCACGACCCCATTTTCAAATCAGGAGACACATATGGGGTAGCGACCCCTAGTTTGGGAAACGCTGGAGTACCTACACATACACCAAGGGCCCTAGCACCACCTCACCCCACCTCACCTCTTGGGGTCGGTCTTCCGCCTTTGTTTAGGGGTGTCCAGATTTCCATAGGGGAAGTTCTTCATGAAGTGCTGCTTAAAATCCCCCAGGTACTCACTGCGAAACCACACATCCTAAACACACAAACACCAGTGTTAATAGAACAAAGGTAACCACACATGTTACACTGAGAGAGAAGACCTGTGTGTGTGTGTTACCAGTGTATCCTGGTATTCTCTCTGTGGCGCCAGCTTGCGTAGCAGCTGTAGTATGGAGAGGACCTGGTACATCAGTGACATGGCGTCAGGGGTGAGGAGATGAGCACTGTCAGTCTTGCTCCGGTCGCTGGCACTAGCCTCTACCCAGACGTCTAGTAGAAGGGGCACCAGGGTTGAGGCAAAGCCCCGTACAGCCTCCCCTGTGCCCAGCCCCTCACTCACCCCAGCCCCAGGCTCAGTCTCCGGCCTACAAATACAGTGGAGGAAAGGGACAGATGATGAGCAGGACAGGAGAGTGAGTCAGCAGAGTGTGTGTGTGTGTATATGCTTGTTAATGAAGTGTGTGTGTGTGTGTGTGTGCTTGTTAATGAAGTGTGTGTCTGTGATGTGCTTACCGGAGTTTGAAGGTGGAATGCGGAGTGGGCATGGCTCCTGAATGTTCAAACACCTGAAATCCACCTTTTCTGTAGGTAAGCTCCTCCCAGTTGAGTTCCAAAGGTGCGTTAGCTCCTCCTTGTCCATTCAAAACACTGAACATGTCACCTGAGACACATGCAACCCCCTCCTCCGCTCGTCTCTCCTCAACTACCGCCTGAAGAAAACGCCCCAGTCTGGAAAACACAAACACAAAGGTCACGCCAGAAAAATACATGTACATACCAATAGGACACTGCTAACTCATTGCAAGTGTATGAATACCTGAGCAGCACTGTGAGTCTCCACTGCTGACCAGTCATGTTCCTGTTAGGGTTGACTGACAGGGCCCAGCTCCTCCCCTTCCCCTCCTGCCCCTTCCTTGCCCCGCCCCCGGTACTTCTGTGTGAGATCAGCTCCAGGAAGTTGGTGAGCAGCAGGGCGGGACGAGCGGCCAGCAGGGCAGGATAGTGGTCCAGCAAAACGTCGAGGACTTTCAGGGCATCCTCCTGGATACCCGTCTCGATGTGGGTCATGGCACAGGAGAGGTGGGCAGAGAGGAGAGGGAAGAATGGAGACGTCCGCTCCGCTGGCACACTCTGGGCTATGAACCTGATCAGGGCACGGAGAGGGTAGAAGGTTAGGGAGGTGCACTAGTAGCAGGAGAGTTTCTGGTTCAAATCTCATATTGGGTAGGAAGGTGCGACAGTAGAAGAACTGGCATTAAGGCATTTCTGCAAGGACTGTGCTGCTCTCAAGTGGTGTATGGTTTTGTGGGGGTTGGAGAACAAACACTGTGGACACTGTTAACAAACCTCGAAACGAGCTTCAATGCCATACAACACTCCTTCCGTTGCCTCCAACTGCTCTTAAACGCTAGTAAAACTAAATGCATGCTCTTCAACCGATCGCTGCCATTACCAGCCCGCCCGACCAGCATCACTACTCTGGACGGTTCTGACTTAGAAAATGTGGACAACTACAAATACCTAGGTGTCTGGTTAGACTGTAAACTCTCCTTCCAGACTCATATTAAACATCTCCAATCCAAAATGAAATCTAGAATCGGCTTCCTATTTCGCAACAAAACCTCCTTCACTCACGCTGCCAAACATACCCTCGTAAAACTGACTATCCTACCGATCCTCAACAATATAATTTACAAAATAGCCTCCAACACTCTACACAGCAAACTGGATGCAGTCTATCACAGTGCCATCCGTTTTGTCACCAAAGCCCCATATACCACCCACCACTGCGACCTGTATGCTGTCGTCGGCTGGCGCTCGCTACATATTCATCGCCAGACCCACTGGCTACAGGTCATCTATAAGTCTTTGCTAGGTAAAGCTTTGCCTTATCTCAGCTCACTGGTCACCATAACACCCACCCGTAGCACGCACTCCAGCAGGTATATCTCACTGGTCACCCCCAAAGCCAATTCCTTCGTTGGCTGCCTTTCCTTCCAGTTCTCTGCTGCCAATAACTGGAACGAAGTGCAAAAATCACTGAAGCTGAAGACTCATATCTCCCTCTCTAACTTTAAGCACCAGCTGTCAGAGCAGCTCACAGATCACTGCACCTGTACATAGCCCATCTGTAAATAGCCCATCCAACTACCTCATACCCATACTACTCCTTTGCACCCCAGTATCTCTACTTGCACACTCATCTTCTGCATATCTATCACTCCAGTGTTTAATTGCTAAATTGTAATTTTTTCACCACTATGGTCTATTTATTGCCTTATCTCCTTACTTTATTTGCACACACTGTATATAGATTTTTCTATTGTGTTATTGACTGTGCTTTTGTTTATCCTATGTGTCACTCTATGTTGTGTTTTGTCACACTGCTTTGCTTTATTTTGGCCAGGTCGTAGTTGTAAATGCGAACTTGTTCTCAACTGGTCTACCTGGTTAAATAAAGGTGAAATATATATATTTTTAAAGACCTGAAGACAAATTCCCACTGTCATAACAAAATGCTTTTCTAACCTGAGCAGGCGTGTGGCAGACATCCGTACATTCGGGTCCTTGTCTGTGAAGACAGCAGCAGCCTCGCTGAGCAGACTGGAGAGGTGTTGGTCTAACTCTGAGGGGTGAAGGGTCAGCAGCTCCCTCAGTCCCACAAGAGCTCCCTGTTTCACTGTACCACTGTAGTGATGCAGCTGGGACAACAGGTCCTAGAGGAGGGGAGGCACACAGCATAAGGTACAGTAGAGGAGTGAGTGTGTTTGTGTGTCTGTGTTACCTACCTTGATGTTGAGCTTCCGGTGTGTGGTGGGTGCATTAGCATCTTTCTTCAGCTGTTCAGTTAGGTTTATTCCCTTGGTGCGGAAGTTGATGTTGGTGGCGTTGTCCGCTTTAGGCTTGGTCTTCCCCACCTTCAGCTTGACCTTCTGGAAGTCATCCTGCCTCTTCTTCTTCTTGCACTTGGTCATCTCTGCAGGATAGGACTATATGTGGAGAGAAACATGAGGAACATCTTAAATTGCAACCAATTCTCTAATATAGTTCACTACTTCTGTTCTGACCAGAGCCAAATAGGGTTGATATTGATGAAGTGGTTCACTATATGGGGAATATGGTGCCATTTGACACAATAACGAAGTGTGTGCTAGTGCTGGACCAGGAGGAGACCACAATCAGTGGGCAGCAGTGAGTTTGCAAGCCAGCAAACTATTGGCTCGAACACAGAATCTATGAGCAGTAAACCCAGAATAATTGATTGCTTTATTGCGTAATAATAATACCCACGTGTGTTGACACTGTCAGAAATAATTGTGCATGCAGTAGCCTTCCCGCGCCGAATGTAGCTTTTGAAGACGGCAAAACAAAGCTCGTGCTGTTTCTTTACAAACATGGGCCTTTCTCTTTGATACGACAACTAGCTAAGCTGTCTTCACATTTGCCTGCAACATTTTTTTTTCCTGTTCTCAATTTCACGTCTACATATAGCAGTGTTTTATTGCAACTTGTGTAAAGGATACATTTCAAATGAAAAAAATGTATGTCGTTCTTATCTTTTAATATTTTTTTATTAATTTGAACTCAAATTTCCGAGTTCGAGTACACAGGCAAACGCATAGGCTCACAAAATCAGGTACGTCATGGATCTTTCTATAAAGAGATACACAATTGCGCGTGCGTCAATTTGCTAGTTGTTCTTCTTGACACGCAAAATTCACCCCGCTCTGGTTTGCTTTAGCGAATCTTATTTTTTTCAGGTAGAGTATTTCATGTCACTCATACCACACCCGATTTATTATATAGTAACACTGGAGGACGTTGTCCGGGTAGTGTTACTATATTGTGGCTACAGCTAGCCAATCACCATCTTTTGCACGGTGTGTGGTCAAGTGGTTTTGCCCACAAGGCCAGCTGCTTTGTTTCTTAGTCGCCCTAAAAAAGATGTGGCCCATACAGCTAGATATTAAACGTTGTCTTTATTTGTTTGTGATGACCCTCAGAATGCAGCAAGGCTACAATCCAAGGCCATCTTATGGCGCCCCACCACAGAAGAGGTTCAGGAACGCTAATGGAGGGGCTAACAACAGGGTAAGTTCAGTCTTCCACGGTAATCATGCCAATTGCCCCCAATTATGCCGTTTGCCCCCGGTTAGGATTATAGTTGTATTACTAGTCCTTCACAACCCAGATTAGGTTAATTAATCCATTCTGAATAGTGTCTATTGTGATGAGGATTCCAAAACAGTGGTTTTGAGAGTACTGTGTACGTAGTCGTTGTATGGTCTTCTAACCGGTTTCATTCCTAAAGTTGTAGCAGTGCTCTGTGCAGAGGAAGTGGTATGGCCCCTTACCAGCCGCCCTTGGCTGGACAAAGACACTGGACACTGCTGGAGCAGCAGGGACTGATCAGTGCTCTCTGGTCTCCTGAGACTATGTGTTTCTGTGGAGATGCAGCCTGCTGCATTGCCCCTCAATCAGGGCTTGAGTTACCCATTGACTACGAGATGCTAAAGAGTATTGTGGGCAGCAGGAATTCCAGACAACCCTGTTACCAAGTGTAGAAGGGATGCAACTAAAGAGGGTAACAGGGCTGGGTGTTTTCTCTGGGCAATATCATGCCCTTTATCACTGTCTTTCTTTTAAGGGGGCAGTCAGCCCCCATAACACCATTTTATTTTCCTGTTGAGCTATTAGCACTAGGGCTCACTGGCAGCTTGGTTCTATGATGCCTTCGTGACAGATATATTCTGATTGGAACACCTGACTAGAGTACTTGTACTTTCGTTTCAAGGTAAAGCGCATGTGTACGGTGCAGAGTCAGTAACAGCTCAGTTTCCTCATGTCACTGACCGGGTCATGAAGGAGAGGCTGAAAGGACATTTCTCTCTCTCTCCATAGAGACAGGAGTGCAGTAGGGTTCTCCAATGTGTTTTTCTGCTGTGGTCCACCTGAAGCTTTTGCTTAAACCAAACCAATATTTCTGTGCTGTGGTCGACCTGAAGCGTTTGCTTAAACCAAACCAATGTTTCTATCCAGAACCCATTCTTAAGCTGCAACCCCTGTGGGGGGATTGCAGGGGATCCTGACCCACTGTTTGGGGAACAGTGCAGTGGGGTTTGCCCCTGTGCTGCTGCCTCCAGTCTCACTAATGCCTGTCTGTCTCTCTCTCCTTCGGCCTGGTTATCCCAACTGACAGAGAAAGCAGCCTAACTTCTCTGCTGACATAGGTAAGTTCTGCCTCCACACAGCATCACTGCCTCTGATAGGAGGTTAGGAGCTGTGACTTAACATCCTCCTGCCTTTTTGCTGGTGGCTGATTGGGCAGGGGGCAAGTCCAAGCTGCGTCTGAGATTCACTGCCTCTTAGAGGTTGCTGTAAATGCCAGTGAACGTAGTCACTGCCCACAGGCTTAGGCTGTGTGGCTCACAAAGGCTTTTCCCTAGTGTTCATTTCAATGACTTTTTGGGGGGTCTGTCTTTGATACAATGTGCATAAATCTTTTTTGATGCATTAAAAGTAGTTTTATTTCATAAAACACTTTGTTCCATGATATTCAGTCTGAACAACTTTAGAAACCACAATGTGAAACCTGTCCTCTCAGAAGAATGTCTAACTAGGGAACTCATAGGTGTGCAGGTGCTCTCTGCAGTCCTGTAGAGCTGTTGCCCCATATTGGTGCAAGTCAAATCAGTAAGGAACCTGTCTGGGTCAGATGTGGGCCCAAATGACTGCCGTGCATCACCCAGTTGGGTGCTACACATTGGTGGTGGATGAGATGGGATACTCCCTCCCAATGTAATTTAGGGCTATCAGCCCCCGGCACAAAAATGTGGCCTCATAGGCCTATGGTAGTTCAGATGGGCAATGGATGCTGACAGAAGGATTTTCTTTCAGGGCCTTTGTGGCCCTCAAAGAGTAGGAAGTGTTTCAACTCACTGTCTGCGAATGGGGCTGGGACCTGCTGTGCCCATGCAAGAGTTTCACTGCTTTGATTGGACACAGGTATGGAGGAGTGCCTGATGGGAGTGAGAGAATCCTATATCCCAGCTCTGACCTGTGTCTAGGTGGGCAGAAGAACTGCAGCCCCCACGGTTTTCAGCAGGCCTCAATACCTCAGATTAGCCTCTTCTGTGTAGTGGTCAGTACTATAACCCTGGCACGAAACAGACCCTGGTGTGTCTTCCAGGCAACCTTCTAATGAATCATGATCTTGTGAAGGTGGGGCTCGAATTGCACACAGCGAAACAAATTAAGTTATTTTTGGTTACCAGCAACTTTGATTACCAGCCAGAGCAGGAGATTCCAGTACTCCCAACCAATCTGTGTTTTTAGCAGAACCTAACTAGCACACAAATGGTAAGGATTCTTACCAGATGTTGTCGATGATGCAGGGCTGGAAACAGGACCTCGGAGGCTCAGAAGAGCAGGGGTTGTGTTTCTAACTGTTGTTCAGTAAATGAAGAACCTCTCAACTCCACTACAAGTCTTTTGACTGGGGGTTTGTGTAAGGAATGCACATTGACCTTTTTAAAGCTATACCTTCTTTTGAAGTATACCTGCAGTGTTTCACTTCCTGAAGTATGAGGCTCTTCGGCTATTGGCTGTCTGCTGGTCAGTTGACTGGACGTGTGGACCCTTTGGTCTCACCTGTCCGTGGGTAGGATGGCGATCTCATTATGCAGTCTCTGCCATGTTTGTGCTTTGTTGACTTCTGTGCATTTCCCAGTGTTCACCACCAAGGCAGGAAATGTACAGACCATCCCCTCCTTGACCAAACAGTTGAAGGGCATCACTGGTGAGACTGTCATTGGTGAGTACCTACTCATTGCACCATGGTAGTAGCCCTATGCCAAGGGTCCAAGAGATTTAAGTCAAATCACTCCATTGCACTCTTTCACTAATATAGGCTTCATGGGGCTCTATGATTTGTTTTTCGAGTCTTGATTGGTTGTTGCGATGTTTCATTGCCCATGGTTGTTTGATAGAGCTGTCACTCATGTTCTGCAGGTCTTCAGTATGTGTGGGAGTACCGGAGCCCTAGTAAGTCAGTCCCACCCCATTACCAGTGTAAACTCTGCAAGAAGGTAAGCCGTCTGCAGACTGACATGCTGGCTCACATCAAGGGCTGGAAGCACTCCTTCAGATACATGGTGAGGCTGTGTGTGTGTGTCACTTTCACAGTAAAAGGCTGTTGGCTCTACAGGTCTGTGTTATGATGCTGTGTAACTGTATGGTCTCATCTGTTCTCCAGAAGCAAAATCATTCTGCCAAGATGCCCTTTAAGGAAGATGCTGCCACAAAGGACCATGAAGTGAGGAAGAAGGTGAAAGAAGCAGCAGCAGAGCTGGAGAAGGCAGAGGGCAGGGGACAGCTGAAGGTGAGAAGGGGGAGCAGGAAGTTATGGATGAGGAAAATAAAACACAGCAGACTATTGAAATGCATCCGGGGGGCTCTCTGGTGATGTTGGTTATTGAATTGATTCTGTATGGTGTTTTCAGGTGATTCTGAAGGAGCCCAGTGAGGTCCAAGCGTTTGCAGGACTACGTACGTTTTTCTATGTTTATTCTCAAGTTTGTCTGAATCTCATTGTGCTCAGTCTGTTTTTAAATGTACTGTGGTTCTGACATATCTCCCTGTCAGCACAGGTTCAGCAATCCCCAACATGGGGCCACCTGGAGGGATGGGAGGGCCAGGAGGAATGGGAGCTAGAGGACCAAAACCAGGTGAGTGTATGTGGGAGAAGTGTAAGGTTGCCTCTGAAGTGATAATCTCCCGTGGGCAGATTCTGAATGTAGACTGAGATAATCTGCAAGGACTGAATGGGATGCGTGAGATCCGTGCAGCATTAGTCCTGGTTTTGTTTTTCATCACTGGTCATTTGGCCTTATTGTGTAAAGGCGGTGCTTAAACTGCTTCTCCTCCAGTGGGGTGGGGGGGTGGTGGTGTTTGCAATTTCAAACAAGTATAATTAATCACGCAGCTGTCCAAATTACTTGAGATTTTACTTTCGGGTTAACAGAGATTGCTGAGGTGATAAGACCTTTATTGTGTGCTTGACTGGTCTATGTTGGGATGCAGTGTTGTGTAGTAGTCCAAATGCAGTCTTTTGTCTCCCTCTAGGTGGCAGGTTTGCAGAGCCTCTGTTCCCAGGGGAGTTCCCTCTCCAAGGCGGGGGCCTCAACTACCCCGTGGGTGGTATGGGGAGCTACTCTGACCCCCTGCCTCGCTCCACGGCTTTCCAGAAAAGGGACATGAGCTTCCGAGGCTACCCTGACAATACGGGGGGGCAGAGGCTAGGGGGTTCAGCCGATGGCTTTGGGCTGGGAGGGGGAAGGGATGGAAGCTTTGGCCAGGAGGGGTTGTTGGGGGAGAGTCCGGGAAGCCGCTACCCTGATGAGTTCAGAGGGGGACAGATGGGAAGTGGATCAGGCCATGGGTTGATGGGAGCTGTACCTGAAACCAGCAGCCTTCCGACCACGCTACTCAAATACCTGGTGAGTAGAACTGTGTGTGTGAAACTATGCTTTCTCGTGTTATTTAAACATGCTGTGTATGAGGGTCTGTTTCCTGTGTGTAGGACAATTTCCAGATCGAGAACGAGGGTGATGCTCAGATCGTGCTGAAGGTGACACAGAAGCTGACGGATGTCCTAATGGACTACAGACTTAGGAGTGTTTCCTCGGTATGCAACACACACACACACACACACTGCTCTGTCAGCTGCAATACCAGTGCAACAAGCAGCTCTCAGGTGCTTCCTGCAACAGGAACTGGTGACCTGAGGATAAATGTCACTTGATTCAGTCCTTTAACCCACTTCCTGTCTGTGTTCAGTCAGTGAGTTATTGCTGTTCATTATGGCAGTACAAGGCAGTGCTCTAGAACCTTCTGTGTTCTGACAGCACACGTTCTTACTGTGGCTAAACCTGTTCCTTGTGTACTCCCATCCCTTGTGTACTCCCATCCCGTAAGGTAGATGGTGTGATTCAGGAAACCAAATAATTCCTCAGTAGTTTGTCCCTTTTGATGTTCTCCTCGATTCAGTGTATGTGTGTTTGACTCCAGCAGGGTCCTAGTATGAAGAGCGGTTTGTCGCTGGGCTCCATGAGCTACTCCGATTCTCCCAGAATGTCTAGCAGTAGTGACCGCTTCTCTGGGAACCTCTCTGGTACGCACGGCCCCAGTTGACAAATTAAATACACACGTCCAGCCTTTTAATGGCTGTAGTTTGGTTCAGAAATAACCTACAGTACATCAGTAATCTATTTCATCTCCTCTGCAGGCCCTTCCAGATACTGATGGTCCATCCAGGTACTACAACTAACTGATCCATCCCCACGTGACACATCCACCTTCCTGGGGTAACCCATCCTCCACCTCACCCCCAAGATATACCCTGAGTCCATGGGGTCTGCTGCTGTCTGTCTAGCCACTGAACATTTTTATTTTATATAATTTTCCTTCAAAGCAGAAACTGATACAATTGTGTACTTATTAGTGCAGACTTTGTTTTTACCTAACTTCTTTTGACATGCATAGGTTGGACTAAAGTTTGACTTTTAGTTTTAACCATTGTCTGTATTCATGTGATTTTGGCATTTATTTTACTGTGGTTTCTTGGACAGATCTTGTCTGTTTAGAAATTAAGTGTTTGATAGAAAACAAGTGTAATGTTTAGGGAAACAGATGTTTGGCGGTAAATGGGTTACTGATGTACTGACTGCTGTTTTGAGTTGGGCTTGTCATCGCTGTTTTTCTCCACACCTGGCTTCACTTGTGGGATCGTCTGAGACCAGCCACCCTGACAGCTGATGAAACTGAGTATTTGTGTCTATTAAAGCCCTTTTGTGCGGAAAAAAATAATTGAGTGGCTGGGCCTGAACGGAATCCCAGGATGTATGGTGCATTTGGAAAGTATTCAGACCCTGACTTTTTCCACATTTTTCTTACGTTACAGCTGTATTCTAAAATGTATTAATCTA
Organism: Oncorhynchus tshawytscha; assembly: GCF_018296145.1. Lineage (NCBI taxonomy): Eukaryota > Metazoa > Chordata > Actinopteri > Salmoniformes > Salmonidae > Oncorhynchus > Oncorhynchus tshawytscha. The sequence goes on from NC_056431.1 coordinate 256,229, forward strand.
CACACACTACCCAGTAAGTAAAAAAAGGTCTTTGGAAATGTTTGTAAATGAATTAAACTGAAATATATTTGCACAAGTATTCAGGCCCTTTACTCAGTAGTTTGTTGACGCACCATTGCCAGCAATTACAGCCTTGAGTTGTCTTTGGTATGTCAGATTGGACAGGGAGCATCACTGCATAGCTATTTTCAGGTCTCTCCAGAGACGTTTGCTTGGATTCAAGTCCGGGAAGCCACTCCTGGGTTGTCTTGGCTGTGTGCTTAGGGTCGTTGTCCTGTTGAAATTGAACCTTTGCCCCAGTCTGAGGTCCTGAGCACTCTGGAGCAGGTTTTCATCAAGGATCTCTACTTTGCTCTGTTAGTCTTTCCCATGGTCCTGATAAGTCTCCCTGCCATTGAAAAACATCCCCACAGCATGATGCTGCAACCATACTTCACCGTAGGGATGGTGCCAGGTTTTCACCAGATGTGGCCTGAATGCCAAGCGTCAGAGTTAAACCTTGGTTTCATCAGACCAGGTGCATTTTAGCAAACTCCAAGTGGGCTGTCTTGTGCCTTTTATTTAGGGGTGGCTTCCGTCTGGCCTCTACCATAAAGGCCTAATTGGTGGAGTGCTACTGAGATGGTTGTCCGTCTGGAAGTTTCTCCACAGGGGAACTCTGGCGCTCTGTCAGTGACCATCGGGTTCTTGGTCACCTCCCTGACCAAGGCCCTTCTCCCCCGACTGCTGCCAGCTCGAGGAAGTCTTGGTGGTTCCAAACTTCTTGCTCTGACATGCACTGTCAACTGTGGGACATTATATAGACTGGTATGCCTTTCCAAATCATCTCCAATTGAATTTACCACAGGTGGACTCCAAACAAGTTGCAGGAACATCAAGGATGATCAATGGAAACAGGATGCACCAGAGCTCAATTTTGGTATGTTTTCTTATTTGTAATTTGCAAACATTTCTAAAAAACCTGTTTTCGCTTTGGCCATATCGGTTATTGTGTGTAGATTGAGGGGCAAAATGTATTTAATCCATTTGAGTACTTTCCAAATGCACAGTATGGAGGATGTTCCTTCGCTGTAAAACTGGAACTGTGCATCACCCAGGGGATTCCATGAGTTGTATTTTATCTGATCCAACAAAATAGGGAACTGAAAATAAACTCTCAGTGGTGTCATCTATGCTTCTCCAGCTGTGTGAGAAATGTTGCTGGCTCTCAAGTTGACCTTAAATCTACCATAAATGGAGTGAATTGACATACTAGAATAATTGAAAACAGTGTAAGAGTTAATCAAAATCAGGTCACTTCGGTAACAGAATCGGGTAACATTTAATTAGTGCCAAAAATAAAATATTGGTTTCAAAAAGTAATTTTTGGAATGAAAATTCCAATAAAACAAATAAGGAATGTAGGAAGAGAAATTAAATGCTGTCCTGTTGCCTGATATGCTGTTGCTGGTTTTCAAACATTGTCACAATGTTGCAGTCTGAAATGCATTTAAATCAACATGTAGGTGTAGAGTGATTTGCCGCCATTGGTGTTATAGAAATATTAAAGGGTCTCTATACCATGGGAGGTCTTGAAATTAAAGTTGGAATCATTCAAAAACAATGGATATTGACTCATATCCAGTTTAGACTTGTCCAAATTAACTGTTGACTGACTGGAGGGTATGGGGTTAACACTTCTCGAAGCTACTACGACTCAAGGATGCTCATTCCAGTGATGAGCCCATACTTAAGTGCCATCTTTAGAGTTTCAGGGACAATCTCAGATGACACCCTATCCCCCATAGAGTCCACTACTTCCAACCAGATCCCCATGTGGCTCTGGTCAACAGTTGTCCAGTATTTCTCAGTTGGTATAGCATGGCGCCTGCAACGCTAAGGTTTGGGTTTTAATTCCCACGGGGGACCAGTAGGAAAAAGTATGCACTCACGACTGTAAATCGCTCTACAAGAGCGTCTGCTAAATGACAAATGTAAATATGAGGAGTAGGTCGTCTTTCCTTACGCATTCCTTGTCAATGTCCTCCATCTGCTGGAAGCTGATACAGGTGAGCAGCACTCTGGTCCCCATATGTCTTGTCATGTCGTTTCTGGGCCTGTGTGGCAAAATGCTCAGTTTTAAACTGAGCCACAGCCTCACCGATGCCATTGCCATCTTGATCATGCAGAATGTAGATCAACTGTTCAGTCAGAGGAAGGTCGCAGGGGGAAAAAATTATTCCCACTTTCAGCACGTATGACTGGCAGTTTCGTACGTAAACACGTCTGTGCTGTGGGAAACGGTCTCACCCTGGGTCTCAATCTGATGTTTCTCCTCGTTTCGCTCTGACACTGTTGGTGTTGTCTTGGGGTTGCCATGGTGTCTCCCAGTTGACAACATGGCTTGCATCTTCATGGCTTGCATCTTCTTTTGGTCGAATATTACAAACGCTGTATCTGTCCTCTCGCTATCCTTATACAGTAAGTGTAATATTTTGCTGTTGGTGATGTTCGGACTGCCAAACAATTATTTTATCTCATTCTTCGTTATTGTTTTGGATAGATTTTTGGCCATAATACAATACTCCATGCTCGGGGACTCACAGGATCTGGGCCTCTTCGCTGACCGTGACCTGTCCTCAGAGCGCCTCTTGGCCCAAATCCTGTGTGTTTCTCTGTCAGGCTCATACAAGCTTTGTCTTTGGGTTCTGTATGAGGGCCTTGCCCTTTCCTGGTGCTGCATTTCCTTGGATTCTAATGAGGGTCCATCTCTCTGGATTGTATACGAGGGTATTTCTTGGGGGTTGTACAAGGTTCTATCTCTCTGAGTTGTGGGCCTATACAAGGGGTCATATGAAGGGTTCTGACACTGCTGGACGGCATAGCTCCACATCTCCTCAGAGGCCCCACCGACCTTCACGCTGATGTGGCCCAGTTGCTGGTGGTTGAAGCTTAGAGCATCACATGCGTCCTGGGCATGCCCAAACTTTATAAGGCAGCCAGTGGCGAATTTGCCATTCTTGGTGTTCTCTGGCAAATGCCAAACGTCCTGCACGGCGTTGCACTGTAAGTACAACCCCCACCTGTGGACGTCACGCCCTCATACCACCCTCATGGAGTCTGTTTCTGACCGTTTGAGCAGACACATGCACATTTGTGGCCTGCTGGAGGTCATTTTGCAGGGCTCTGGCAGTGCTCCTCCTGCTCAAAGGTGGGGGTAGTGGTTCTGCCCCTGGGTTGTTGGCCTCCTCCACATCTCCTGATGTACTGGCCTGTCTCCTGGTAGCACCTCCATGCTCTGGACACTACGCTGACAGACACAGCAAACCTTCTTGCCACAGCTCACATTGATGTGCCATCCTGGATGAGCTGCACTACCTGAGCCACTTGTGTGGGTTGTAGACTCCGTGTCATGCTACCACTAGAGTGAAAGCACCGCCAGCATTCAAAAGTGACCAAAACATCAGCCAGGAAAGCATAGGAAATGAGAAGTGGTCTGTGGTCACCACCTGCAGAACCACTCCTTTATTGGGGGTGTCTTGCTAATTGTCTATCATTTCCACCTGTTGTCTATTCTATCAGTGTTGCTTCCTAAGTGGACAGTATGATTTCACAGAAGTGTGATTGACTTGGGAGTTACATTGTGCTGTTTAAGTGTTCCCTTCTTTTTTTGAGCAGTGTATATACACCACCTTCTGGGATGTGTAAGTTGGTAAAGAATCTGTTTGAATGTTAAATGACGAGACAGAGGCATTGATGCGAGTAACCAGTCTTGTTCAGTACATGACAACACATCCGGGTCTCAAGCACACCGGTAAAACACAAGAGTTGCAGTAATTAACATTTACCAACAGATGGCATCACTGTGCCATCTTACACCCATAACAGAATCTTCGTATGTCTTCAGCCCCGGCCTCAATATTCAGACCCTGCAACCGAAGTACATGGTCATATTTAACTCCTTTTATCTGGCAAACAGAGGTCTGGAAACGGATACAAAAAAGGGTCTTTAACATGAAGCAGATACATTAAGAACAGCAACAAAAGGATAAACATTTAAATGGGCACATTTTTTACTTATATTAAGAACATCCAAATTCCAGATTTTCCACAGAGAAATTAAACACGTTAAGTAACCCACAACACAACTGATGAACGCTGGCACGCGGTACATTATTATGATGAACACCTGGTTGGCTAGCTAGTTAGACCGGAGGCACCGTGGCTGTGAAATGAGACATTTAAGAATATTTGAGTTAAAAAGCTAAACAGCTCAACTCCTCAAATTACTTACCAGGTGAAAACCATAACAACCCCTGGCTCCTCTGTATTTTAACATTTTATATCGTAATTTTGTGTGATGCTGATAGGTCGAAATTTTGTCTCTTTAAGAGCCCGACCACATTAACTGTGCACGAGTTGCCACATGTGCGCATTTTATGGGGAAGTAGGGAGGCGCGAGAAAAGTGGCGCGAGCACACGCCCCAAAAGACAGAAGGGGTTGTGGGTAAAATAACAGGAAGTCAGTTTCTCTACCATGGCAACGGGGATGCTACTTGTGTGCGGATTGGCACTATTTCTAACAATAAAATCAAACCTACTTCACTCCCAGCAGTTTACGATTTCGTTTCAGCGTCCTTCAGACTGCAGCGTGGAACAGTTCTACGACATCTCCAGTCAGTCCTGTGTGAAATGCGGACCGAACCAGAGTACGAGTGCAACTGGTGCGTTATCAATGGTGTTGTTGGTTGTACTGTGACTAACGGGCTACCTAATTAGCAGTACGCTAATCCACTCCAGTCTGGGTTTGTTGTAGAGTCAATCGCTTTGCTTAAAACGTTACGTGTAAGAATAGAACAGGCTCAACCTTCTTTGCTAAATAGTACTTAACTACAGCAGTAGCGAATCATAAGGGAGGAATGTGTATTGCAGTAAACCACCTGGTTAGCTAGCTGGTTAGAATTGGATGATAATGCAGCTAATATAGTGTAAACTGGCCTGCTAGTTGCATTGTCCTATATGTAGACTATGTTAGCTGGTTCATCAGTCAATAAGATTGCTGCAGGTATTGTTTGCTGAGAGAAATGGCACTGATGGTTTACAACGTAACCTACAGCTGTGTCCACTGTTATAATCTCTTGTGTTAACCAATTACCCTCTCCTCCTTCATCAGGTCTGTCTTGTGAATGTGTGACTGGGTTCAGAGTTCTCGCCACCAACGGAGCTTCCATCACCTGTCAGCAGTGTCCACTAGAAAAACCGGTATATTCTTATTCTGTACTACTAGACAGTACATCACACCATATAATACAGTGCTATTTCAATTTACTTATCATTCACCGACCAGTTTAAAGGTCTCAGTCAATACAGATTGTCCTGGGAAGTGTGCTGAACAAAGGGGGTTGGTGGCACCGTAGTTGGGGAGGACAGCTCATGGTAATGGCTGGAGAGGAATAAGGGGAATGGTATCAAACACATGGTTACATCATTGCTACATTCCAGCCATTATTATGAGCTGTTCTCCCCTCAGCAGCCCCCACTGGTGCTGGTGCTGGTGCTGCATGTGTTGTTCTGCCTGTCTCCTGTAGGCAGTAACAGAGGATGGCTATGGGTGTATCCTCTGTCCGGGCAGTCTGACTGAGCAGGGAACCTGTCAGTGCCCGTCTGGGAGTATACTGGGTGAGTAAAACTGGGAGTATACTGGGTGAGACAGCAGCTGGAGGAGCCACGTCTACAGGGGATGTGATGGTGTTTATGGTGCGCCGCTGTGTGATGCTAATGTTGTATTGTTGTACTATAGTGGAGCGGGATGTCCAGGGGAACCCTCTGGAAGAGGCCAGGTGTGAGGTGTGTAACGGAGCTGAACCTGCCCTCTCAGCCCCTAACAGCTACGGAGACAGGTACCAGACACAGCCAAGTCTTCCTGCAGAACAACTGATATTTCTGCTCTAAACTCCCAGATGGCATGACTTGTTAAGATTCTGCTGATTGAACTGTTTACTGTCTGTCTCTGTCTGTCTGTCTGACTGTCTCTGTCTGTCTGTCTGTCTGACTGTCTCTGGCTATCTCTGTCTGACTGTCTCTGTCTGTCTCTGCTCTAAACTCTCAGATGGCATGACTTGTTAAGATTCTGCTGATTGAACTGTTTACTGTCTGTCTCTGTCTGACTGTCTCTGTCTGTCTGTCTGTCTGTCTGTCTGTCTGTCTGTCTGTCTGTCTGTCTGTCTGTCTGTCTGTCTGTCTGTCTGTCTGTCTGTCTGTCTGTCTGTCTGTCTGTCTGTCTGACTGCTCTCTTGTCTCTGTCTGACTCTGCTCTCTTGTCTCTGTCAGGTGTCAGAGATGCCAGGCTTCCCTCATCAACACCTCTCAGTCCTGTGTGTGTGGTTCCAACATCCTGGTGAGCCCACCCTCTATAATACACGTGTGTGTCATGTATGGGTTTAAAATGAAATACAAGTCTAGAGCATCCGTGAATCATATGTCGTGTTTCTGTACAGGCTGGAGGTATGTGTTTCCCTCCCAACAACCTCCCTACAGCTGTGAACCCTAATGTCAACTATGCTGAGCTGGTAAGGCAACACAACAGGGCCCAGTTTTTCAAATGTTATCTATCTGGATGTTGTCTATCGAATAAGATTAAATGCATAGAAATAGAACGAATAATTTACTTGAATGGTGTATTCCGTTGTATTCATTCTATTTCTCTGTTTTATTCCTATCCGATAGGCAAAATCCAGGTAGATACTGTAATTTTTGAAAAACTGGGCCCAGAGCATCAGTGAGCCTGCTGTAGTTATGTGACTGTGGAGTTATAGTAACACTGTTTGGTATGTTCCCCCTGTAGTCCCTTCCTGTGCAATCAGCATGGTTCTCCACAAACCTCTACTCTTCAGCAGCTGCCTGCTTGGTAAAATATACAGCCTCTCAAATACCTGTTCACCTTTCTGTCCCTGGACGGTCTATGTGCACTTGTCCGTGTGTGTGGCGTGTCCTGCAGGTGTTCTCTGACCTGATCGTGTTGGTATGTGTGCATTGTACAGGTGTATACTAACCTGACAGCATGCCAGGCATTGGGGAACATGTGTGTGATGAACATGCACTCCTTCAGCAGTGTGGCCAACGATGCCTGTGGTCTCTACAACACCATCTTCAGAGCTACCGCAGCCCTGGGATCTACACAGGACATATCCTACTGGTAACCTCTAACCCTTTTCCTGACCCCTAACCTATAACCCCTAAAACATCTTCTGAAGATCTACTCTTGCTCTGGAGTTTCTAACCACTGTTTTCAACCAATGATGTAAAATCTGGAGTAGATCAGTCAATGGAACTGTCCATTCCTGCCCCTGTGACTTTAGGAGAGCCAATCTCCCATGGCTTTACTACGGGGACCAGCCGGGTCTGGCCAACCGCGTGCTGCAGACAGAGCCACTTCCCACTGGATTCAGCTTCAAGGGACGCAACAGGGTCCGTAACACACACATTGACCCAACACTATTACCATATCACCTATGATGATCACTCCGATTCTACATGCGTTGTCTCTCTTTCTCAGAATACAGACATCAACCTAGTGGCTGCTGTCTACAACGCCAGAGGAGACTTCCTCCAATGGGAGAAAGTGGGAGGAAACAACCTGCAGGTAAAACAGGAAGTTCATCTTGAGCCTGACTAGTGTAGGCTAGTCTTGCATTGCCACACTTTGCAGTCTCATAATGACTCCCATTCATATTGACCTTCAAGCTGAGCTGTCTACTGTAGTAATATTTGTAACAACCTGAGGTTGGGAGCAGAGCCCTTAGTGACACACAAGTCTAGCCTAAAGGTGTTCTTCTTTCCATCACACTGCTGGTTCCAGTGTTGAGACGCCAGTGTTTCATGATACAGCTCAGTCATAGATCAGTCGTTATCATTATTAGTTTTGACTTGAGGAAAGTGACTGTCTCCTCTCCCAGCTCTGTCCAGACACCGCCAGGAGACAGGAGGCAGCTTACACCTTTGGCACGGCCTACCAGGAGACTGTGAGTTTCTACCTCTATCCAGTGCTTGACTTGAACTGAAATGGGTTCCGGTAATCATGTTGGATGCCACTACTGTTTATACAGTATTTAGGTGCAGAAGCTCCACAATACTTTTGAGATAATATTCTATAAGAGGAACAGGAGCTCGAGCAGTAGAACATTTGAGGTGCCGGGACTCAGATCCGGTGAACTCCTGCCCAAGTCAAGCCCTGTCTCTGTCTCGTCAACATGTGCTGTGGTGTTTTCTCATGGTTACAGTTGTTTTGCGTTCTCACTTAGCGCCAATTCTATTACGTATGTGTCTGTGTGTGTGTAGTGTGTTCTCTCCGTAGCAGACCTGTTGCGTGTTTATGCTGAGCCTTTATTCTACGATGTGTTTGTGGATCTGAGCCGAGGAGAGGACAGGAGACTGCTCCCCCTTCCCACACGCAACCTCAACCAAGAATACAACAGGAAGTTCATCAACCAAGGTGAATGTGGGAGGGGGTACATTTGTTTTAAATCCTTTCTCCCTCAACAAGTATCTTGAATAACTGGTGTGTGTAGGTAACTTGAACGACTGGTACCTATCGAGACGTGTGTTACTGGTGGACACTCTGAGTGGGAGAGAGAAGAGCCTCGGCTCTCTGCCAAAGTCATACGCATCGCAAGCAGCATCAGGATTGGGTGAGTTGCACACACAAACACACATCCATGTAGGACTACACGCATTCATCAATGTCAGCAGGGTGTGAAAACATGTGTGTGTATTTATGACATAGGTTTCAGCTGGTGCCAGGGACTCAGAAGGGACAGGTGTTCCCTCCTCTCCTCTCTGTGACCTACTCAGACGTCCTCATCACTGCCCCAAACACACAGACTGTCTCTGTGGGTAACACATCACACACACACACACACCTTCTCACAGCACACACACACACATCCCTGATCCCACTGTAACTTCTGTGTGTTCTAGGTGTTGTTTGCTGTGGACTATGAGATGGACCAGACTGAGGCTCACATGAAGACTGATGTGAGTAACCAGGGGGCAGAGAACGAGAAGGGTAATGCTGTTGCGATTGCATGTATAGTGAAGACCATAATGATTAGTGTGTGTGTGTGTGTAGATCGCCCTAGGTGTGTTGGGTGGCGTTTCTGTTCTGTATTCCTTGGTGAAGACAGCCAGCTGGAAGAGGAGGATTGGCTCTCCTCTCATTGACATGGAGGTACCTGACCTTTAACCTGTAACCCCGACTTCTAACCAAATCAAATTTATTTATATAGCCCTTCGTACATCAGCTGATATCTCAAAGTGCTGTACAGAAATCCATCCTAAAACCCCAAACAGCAAGCAATGCAGGTGTAGAAGCATGGTGGCTAGGAAAAACTCCCTAGAAAGGCCAAAACCTAGGAAGAAACCTAGAGAGGAACCAGGCTATGAGGAGTGGCCAGTCATCTTCTGGCTGTGCCGGGTGGAGATTATAACAGAACATGGCCAAGATGTTCAAATGTTCATAAATGACCAGCATGGTCAAATAACGACAGTAGTTGTCGAGGGTGCAGCAAGTCAGCACCTCAGGAGTAAATGTCAGTTGGCTTTTCATAGCCGATCATTAAGAGTATCTCTAATGCTCCTGCTGTCTCTAGAGAGTTGAAAACAGCAGGTCTGGGACAGGTAGCATGTCCGGTGAACAGGTCAGGGTTCCATAGCCACAGGCAGAAGAGTTGATACTGGAGCAACAGCACGGCCAGGTGGACTGGGGACAGCAAGGAGTCATCAAGCCAGGTAGTCCTGAGGCATGGTCCTAGGGCTCAGGTCCCCCGAGAGAGAAAGAAAGAGAGAATTAGAGAGAGCATACTTAAATTCACACAGGACACTGTATAAGACAGGAGAAGTACTCCAGATATAACAAACTGACCCTAGCCCCCCGACACATAAACTACTGCAGCATAAATACTGGAGGCTGAGACAGGAGGGATCAGGAGACACTGTGGCCCCATCTGATGATACCCCCGGACAGGGCCAAACAGGAAGGATATAACCCCACCCAATTTGCCAAAGCACACCCCCCACCACTAGAGGATATCTTCAACCACCAACTTACCATCCTGAGACAAGCCCGATTATAGCCCACACAGATCTCCGCCACAGCACAACCCAAGGGGGGCGCCAACCCAGACAGGAAGATCACGTCAGTGACTCAACCTCAGCCTCTGTAAAAGGGTTAGAGGCAGAGAATCCCAGTGGAGAGAGGGGAACCGGCCAGGCAGAGACAGCAAGGGCGGTTCGTTGCTCCAGAGCCTTTCCGTTCACCTTCACACTCCTGGGCCAGACTACACTCAATCATATGACCCACTGAAGAGATGAGTCTTCAGTAAAGACTTAAAAGTTGAGACCGAGTCTGCGTCTCTCACATGGGTAGGCAGACCATTCCATAAAAATGGAGCTCTATAGGAGAAAGCCCTGCCTCCAGCTGTTTGCTTAGAAATTCTAGGGACAATTAGGAGGCCTGCGTCTTGTGACCGTAGCGTACGTGTAGGTATGTATGGCAGGACCAAATCAGAGAGATAGGTAGGAGCAAGCCCATGTAATGCTTTGTAGGTTAGCAGTAAAACCTTGAAATCAGCCCTTGCCTTAACAGGAAGCCAGTGTAGGGAGGCTAGCACTGGAGTAATATGATCAAATTATTTGGTTCTAGTCAGGATTCTAGCAGCCGTATTTAGCACTAACTGAAGTTTATTTAGTGCTTTATCCGGGTAGCCGGAAAGTAGAGCATTGCAGTAGTCTAACCTAGAAGTAACAAAAGCATGAATTAATTTTTCTGCATCATTTTTGGACAGAAAGTTTCTGATTTTTGCAATGTTACGTAGATGGAAAAAAGCTGTCCTTGAAACAGTCTTGATAGGTTCGTCAAAAGAGAGATCAGGGTCCAGAGTAACGCAGAGGTCCTTCACAGTTTTATTTGAGACGACTGTACAACCATTAAGATTAATTGTCAGATTCAACAGAAGATCTCTTTGTTTCTTGGGACCTAGAACAAGCATCTCTGTTTTGTCCGAGTTTAAAAGTAGAAAGTAACCATTAACTTTAAACACCCAAATGCATTTATTTAAATGTAGAATTCGATTGCATGTTTGTCATATATTTTCCCTGACCCCTCTCTCTCTCTCTCTCTCTCTCTCTGTGCCTCTCCTTCTCTATTTTTCTCTCTCACCCCTCTTTTTCTTGCTCTCAGACCGTTTTGAAGTTCCTGTTGTTTTACGCTGGTGATCTGGCTAACGTCTTCTTCTTCATCACCGTGGGAACAGGCCTGTACTGGCTCATCTTCTATAAGGTAGACAGAGACCCCCGCAGACAGACACACACCACACACACACACTAACAGACCTTTCCCTCTCTTGTACACCTTTACCTCTGACCTGTCTCTGGTCTTTACTCCTGTTTATACGGATTCTGATTTTATTCAAGGTTTTTCTCTTCTTTCTTCTCCTGGGCTGCACACTCAGACAGTGGAGGCAAGTCTTTCTCTTCTCCTCCCCTCCTCTTTTCCTCTCCCCCTCCTACACAAGAACATTAAAAACATTTGTGTGTGTGTGTGTGTGTGTGTCTAGGCCCAGCATTTTGTCTCAGTGCTGCTACCGTTACCAGGTCTGCAGGAGGAAAGGTTTGTGGCGTATGTGGGCTGTGCCTTTGCTCTCAAGGTGAGACCATCCCACCCTGTTGACAGCTTGTGTTATGTGTATGCTTCTATTTGTCTAAAATTGTGATATTCAACGTCGGGGGAGCGACCCCTAGTGTGGGCGCGGGGGAATTGCAGTGGGGTCACCACGTTTTTAAAAAGTAAATGTGATTTAGTAAATTATTTATATTGGTTCTCCTAATTTTGTAAGAGATAAAAATGAATTGAATGTTATTTGTTGATGTAAAATGTCAATTTACAGATTTTTAAGGTTGTGTAAGTATATAAATTGGTTCAAACCACCTAAAACCAACTAAGGCATAGATGATGGTAATAAGAGCTACAGCAGGTTCTCACCACTGGTGGGATAACATGCTGTAACGTCCTCAAACGTGCAGAAACATCTAGTTCCAAAATTCTAATACTTTTTTGTTTTGTGTGCCAACGCTAAGGATAACGCCTTGTGGCACACCTATAGGAAAACTGTCAGGAAAATAGGGCTGGTGTTAATATAGGTGAATCTGTTGAAACTTGCACTCCAACTCCTATGTCTATCAGTGTTAGGATGCCAAGGATCTTAATGATCTATTATTTCATGAAACAAATCATCTATTTTTCTGACAGTTTTTCCCAAGGCGGCGGCATAGGTGCCAATGGCATAATAGAAGATATGAAGGCCTCGTCAATCCACACCTAGGAAGAACACATGACTTAACCCACATGCACACACCCAAACCCACACACAGATTCTGACCCAACTTTCGGAAAAACAACATGCACAGTCAAAGAATAACCCTTGGGTTTTATGGGGAAAACACTTCAGCTGAGCAGTCACTTGTTCATGGATCTGTGCTACTTCACAACTCTGTTCTCTTCCCTGAAGCACATGCAGATTTGGATAGTGAGAGGTTTTGCTGAGGAAGTGATTTCCCACTTTCCTGTGGTAACCTTGTGTTGGAGCCTCCTAATCCTAATAATACATTTGGGGGGGAAAAGGAACATATTTGCCTTTTTCATCCTATTTATTGAATAGCGGTGGAATTATTGGCCGATATCGATATATCGGTCATTAGATTTGGGGTGGGGTCACGAGAAATTCTGCCCATAGAAATGGGATCCCTGCTGAAAAAGTTTGAATACCACTGGTCTAAATTGTCTTCCTGTCCTCCAGACTGTGCAGTTTCTCCATAAGCTGATCCAGCAGTTGTCAGTGGATATCTTCTTCATAGACTGGGAGAGACCGCGCGGCAAAGCCAACAAGACCATCCAGGGTACGTAGTCAAAAAACGCCTTTTCCCCTTTTCTCTGAAAGTTGTTTTACCCCTCTGTCTCTCTGAATTAGACGTGACCATGATTTGGGTTGTTGTCAGGCAATGGCAACGGTGAGGCGAAGCACAGCCCTTCTCCTGTCAGCATCTGGAGGACCTACTTTGTGGCCAACGAGTGGAATGAGATTCAAACCATACGCAAGATCAGCCCCACCTTCCAGATCATGGCTGTGCTTTTCCTACTGGAGGTACACACACATCTTCCTTTCCTCTCTCTCTGTGTCTCTCTGTCTCTCTCTGTCCCTCTGTGTCTCTCTCTGTGACTCTCTCTTTCCCATCAGAGAAATGGCAGCATTCTCCCCTGATACATTTCAAATCACTTTCTTAACGCTCTCTCTGTGACTCTGTTGCTCTCTCTTTCTCTGTGACTCTGTTGCTCTCTCTTTCTCTGTGACTCTGTTGCTCTCTCTTTCTCTCTCCCTCTGTTTCTAGGTGGTTGGCTTCTCTAGTTTGGCCCTTAGGGACCCCTGGTCAGATCTCCAGCGCCCCCCTCAGTCCTACGCCCCTCCCTACAGCCTGACACTGCGCTATGGCCTGGCCGCCACACTCTGGCTCTGCATTGGACTGCTGCAGGTAGGTACACCCCTTTGAACTGCAGACGTTGGTCGGACCTGTTACCAGAGTGGGTCTCTGGACAGGCTTTCTCACTCTGTGTGTCTTTCACCTTCTCTCTGCAGATCATTTTTTCTTCTGCTTTCCATGAGCGTTTTGTGGAGGATAAGATCCGTCAGTTTGTGGACCTATGCTCTATCAGCAACGTGAGTATCACTCTCACCAGCATAGTGTCTCAGCTGCCGTGCACATTTTGTAAAAGTGAGATGGGCTGATGAACTGCTGCTGTTTTAATGCTATCAGTCATTTAAACAACTTTTTTCTTCTGTCTTAGATTTCGGTGCTGCTGCTGTCCCACAGGTGTTTTGGTTACTACATCCACGGGCGCTCCGTCCACGGCCACGCTGACACCAACATGGAGGAGATGAACATCAACCTCAAGAGAGAGGCCGTACGTACACAGACAGAGAGAGAGTGTGTGTGTGTGTGTGTGTGTGTGTGTGTGTGTGTGTGTGTGTGGAATTGGGATGTGTGTATTTCGTTCCGATATAAAAAGCTATTCAACCCTTTCTCTCTCTCTCTCTCTGTAGGAGTCTCTGTGTGGTCAGAGAGGTCTCCTTCCCAACACAGACACTCAGACCTTCCAGATCTCCATCACCAGCCGCCTACGCCTGCAGTACGACCGCATCCTGGAGCCCCTCAGCAGGGTGGGGCTGTGTGTGTCTGTGTGTTGTTTGAGATCATCATAATCAACAGGAAAGATATTCATGTCTGTTCTATGCCATGTGTTTCTATCAGAATATTCTGTTACGTTGTTCCACTTTTAACGTGCCTCTGTCTGAAGCTTTTAAAAATGTAGTTGTCACAGTTTTCATATTATTTCAGGTTACAACACATTTCATGATCTACAATTTCAGATTACTTCGTAGACTTCAATGGGTCAGGTACACTCAAGGGCATGGAAATATTTACCTTGTTCAAAGGTATATCTTGTGTTTGTCTCTAACAGAGAAATGGACCGTCGCGGTTGGTGGACGCAGCCTCGGGACACCCCTTTGACCAGAGCACCAAAGCCTACCACACAATGAACCGTTTCCTAGGATCTGTCATAGACCATGTAAGATATAAACATACCACACAATGAACCGTTTCCTAGGATCTGTCATAGACCATGTAAGATATAAACATACCACACACCATGAACCGTTTCCTAGGATCTGTCATAGACCATGTAAGATAAGATAAACATACCACACAATGAACCGTTTCCTAGGATCTGTCAAAGTCAATGTAAGATAAGATAAACATACCACACAATGAACCGTTTCCTAGGATCTGTCATAGACCATGTAAGATAAGATAAACATACCACACAATGAACCGTTTCCTAGGATCTGTCAAAGACCATGTAAGATATAAACATACCACACAATGAACCGTTTCCTAGGATCTGTCATAGACCATGTAAGATATAAACATACCACACACCATGAACCGTTTCCTAGGATCTGTCATAGACCATGTAAGATAAGATAAACATACCACACAATGAACCGTTTCCTAGGATCTGTCAAAGTCAATGTAAGATAAGATAAACATACCACACAATGAACCGTTTCCTAGGATCTGTCAAAGTCAATGTAAGATATAAACATACCACACAATGAACCGTTTCCTAGGATCTGTCAAAGACCATGTAAGATATAAACATACCACACAATGAACCGTTTCCTAGGATCTGTCATAGACCATGTAAGATATAAACATACCACACACCATGAACCGTTTCCTAGGATCTGTCATAGACCATGTAAGATATAAACATACCACACAATGAACCGTTTCCTAGGATCTGTCAAAGACCATGTAAGATATAAACATACCACACAATGAACCGTTTCCTAGGATCTGTCAAAGACCATGTAAGATATAAACATACCACACAATGAACCGTTTCCTAGGATCTGTCATAGACCATGTAAGATATAAACATACCACACACCATGAACCGTTTCCTAGGATCTGTCATAGACCATGTAAGATATAAACATACCACACACCATGAACCATTTCTTAGGATCTGTCATAGACCATGTAAGATATAAACATACCACACACCATGAACCGTTTCCTAGAATCTGTCAAAGACCATGTAAGATATAAACATACCACACCATGAACCGTTTCCTAGGATCTGTCATATACCATGTAAGATATAAACATACCACACCATGAACCGTTTCCTAGGATCTGTCATAGACCTTGTAAGATATCAACATACCACACACCATGAACCGTTTCCTAGAATCTGTCAAAGACCATGTAAGATATAAACATACCACACCATGAACCGTTTCCTAGGATCTGTCATAGACCATGTAAGATATAAACATACCACACCATGAACCGTTTCCTAGGATCTGTCATAGACCATGTAAGATAAACATACCACACACCATGAGTCACTTCCTGGGATCTGTTCTAAATATTTTCACACACACCCTTTCCTGATGTTATGTTGTATTCTCTGTAGGCCCATCGGGACATGGAATACGTTGTGAGAGACAAACTGTTTTTTGAGAGAGTCATAGGGATGGAGTTCTTGGAGCCTATGGACAAGAGCATCTTCTACAACGGTTATGCTGCAACCTTCCCTCCATCTTGTGCCAACATCACTTCTTTTTCAATCTTGGTTCCAATAGTTTATATGTATATACAGTACCAGTCAAAAGTTTGGACACACCTACTCATTCAAGGGTTTTTCTTTATTTTTACATTGTAGAATAATAGTGAAGACAAACTATGAAATAACACATTGAATCATGTACTAACCAAAAAAAATGTTAAATCAAAATATATCTGAGATTCTACAAAGTAGCCACTTTGACATTCTCTCAACCAGCTTCATGAGGTAGTCACCTGGAATGCATTTCAATTAACAAGTGTGCCTTGTTAATTTGTGGAATTTCTTTCCTTCTTAATGCGTTTGAGCAAGTCATTTTTGTTGTGACAAGGTATGGGTGGTATACAGAAGATAGCCCTATTTGGTAAAAGTCCATATTATGGCAAGAACAGCACAAATAAACAAAGAGAAATGACAGTCCATTATTATTTTTAAACATGAAAGTCAGTCAATCTGAAAATTGTTGCAAAAACCATTAAGCTCGATGATGAAACTGGCTCTCACGAGGACCACCTCAGGAAAGGAACCAGAGTTACCTCTGCTGCAGAGGATACGTTAATTAGAGTTACCAGCCTCTGAAATTGCAGCCCAAATAAATGCTTTAGAGTTTTAGTAACAGACACATCTCAACATCAACTGTTCAGAGGAGACTGCGTGAATCAGGTCTTCATGCTCATATTTCTGCAAAGAAACCACTACTAAAGGACACCAATAATAAGAAGAGACTTGCTTGGGCCAAGAAACACAAGACATGGACTTTAGACTGGTGGAAATCTTTCCTTTGGTCTGATGAGTCCAAATTTGAGATTTTTGGTTCCAGCCGCCGTGTCTTTGTGAGACAGAGTAGGTGAACAGATGATCTCCGCATGTGTGGTTCCTACTGTGAAGCACACCTGTCTTTTCTCTCTGCTTATATGAGCTGTTCTTGTCATAATATGGACTTGGTCTTTTACCAAATAAGGCTATCTTCTGTATACCACCCCTACTGATTGGCTCAAAGGCATTAAGGAGGAAATAAATTCCACAAATACATTTTTAACAAGGCACACCTGTTAATTTAAACACAATCTAGGTGACTACCTCATGAAGTTTGTTGAGAGAATGTCAAGAGTGTGCAAAGTTGTCATCAAGGCAAAGGGTGGCCACTTTGAAGAATCTCAAATATAAAATATATTTTGATTTGTTTAACACTTTTTTGGTTACTTCATGATTCCATATGTGTTATGTCATAGTTTTGATGTCTTCACTATTATTCTATAATGTAGAAAAATGTTTAAAAAATAAAGTAAAACCCTTGAATGAGTAGGTGTGTCAACTTTTGACTGGTACTGCATATATCTCAAAACATGGCAGATACAACAATAATATGCGGTCTATGTTACTACATTACACACACTGTGTGGGCTGCAGATAAATGGCAGTGTGGTCTGTGAACAAGCCTGGGCACCTGTATGACCTCTGAAATATGTCTTTATTCAACAGATGAGTCCCATTCGTTCAGTGACGTGCTGTTCTATGGGAACGAAGCCACTCTGTTGATCTTTGACACGCTCTTCTTCTGTGTGGTCGACCTGGGAGCACAGAGCTTCATACTGGCAGGCGTACTCACATACGTACAGCAAATGGTCAGTATTGTGAGTGTACTTGTCTTTGTTTGTGTTAGTTGTATAACAGCAAAAAAATAACATTTTATTTTCTATTCTAGATCTTTCGGTTAATCCGTAACGGTATTGGGCGGAGAAACTTGGCCAATAAAACATTGGTGGACCAGAGATTCCTGATCTAGTTTCTGCTGTCAGAATGGTGGAAGTATAGACCAGGCAATTCCAGTTCTCGGGGGCTGATTGGTGTCACAGTTTTGCCCCAGCTAACACACCTGACTCCAATAATCAACTAATCATGATCTTCAGTTTAGAATGCAATTTGAATAATCAGCTGTGTTTGCTAGAGATGGAGAAAAAGTGTAACAGAGGTATTCAACTCTTACCCTACGAGGTCTGGAGCCTGCTAGTTTTCTGTTCTACCTGATCATTAATTACACATACCTGGTGTCCCAGCTCTAAATCTGAAGAAAAGCCATGGAACTGGTCCAGAGTTGAGCTTGAGTGGTATAGACTATGCCATGCCTTGATAGCTGTGTGACTAGCGTGGTTTAATTGTTTTGTTTACAGCTTTGGCAGGCTCTTTTTTTTTTTGACAAATGCTTTTCTACTTGTTTACACAGTATTTTGTACATGTTCTTCACAGGGTCGATGATGTACATTTTGTAATTCAGTTTCTCTGTGATATGTTTTTACAAATTAAAACAATGGGTCTGATTTTATATTGTCTCTTCATTCGCTTCCTCTGTTATTGGTCCTGTAGATAGAGAGAAAAGATGGAGGGAGGTGAAGGTAGATGAGAGAAGGATTGTGGTACTTCAAACCATCCACACATTAGCTATTGGCTGCTGTAGTGGCATCATCATTTACTAACCTAACGTGCCAGGAAACATCTCTTCTGCTGAAGTGTGATGACCTTATTATGGTGCTATAAAACTAGATAACAGAGTAGGCCCAGCTCTGCTCCAGGGCCAGTAGGAGCTGCAGCCAGCAGGTTCTGTTCACCTGTTCCTTTACTACACTGGGTGTTATTTTGTAAATAATTCATGATGAATAGAGATCTAGACATAATTTTGGTGCTTGAAAGTATGTCACACACCCCCAGCAGCGTGCAAAGGGTTAACAAGCCAGTTAGAGCTCCTCTGTCAGAGAGGTGAGCCAATCAGCGTGTAGTATGTTGTGAGCTGGAGAGAGATGCAGGAGGGTGGGTAGCGTAGGAAAACGAAATAGTAAACTCTGAGAATAAGGTCGGTGGCAAGATAAATGTGTTTGGCATGTTACTTTTGTGCAGTATGTGTTAACGCATTGATAACTAACTTCTGTTATATGTTGTGAGCTTTGTTACCGTGACCATAATGTACAAGGACTGAAGGAGGAGTGGTGTTTTAAACTGGTTTGCGGTGACGCATAGCTAGATCATCGCTAGCCAACGTTACTACCCAGCAGTAGAGTAGACTTTGTCGGCCCATCAAATTAATACGTAACAATGTGCTGGCTTTAATTATGGTTGTATTTGGGATTATTCGCTATTGGGAACTATGTAGATATTGATCTCGATTTAATCTAAGTACAAAGAAAACTGACTCTGAACTGTACTGTAATCAATATGACAAATCTGTAGCAGTCAGGCCTAGCCAGGGATAGGCCGTGGTCACTGGTCATAGACTGGAGGTTTGAGCGGTATTTCAACTAGTACCGGGTGGTTCCGTGTAGTTCAGCCGTGCCTGGGTCTCTTTCGACCGACCAGAGCAGCTGCACGCATTGCTCCTTCGCTACAAATAGCTAGATTAAAGCGTAAATCAGAAAGCGAAATCGGAGGGATAGGACTGGAGAAATGTATCTACTCTCAAATTCATAGACAGAGCTATGGATGAAAGGACTGACCATCCATGATATCAAAATAATAGTTTTAACCATGTTTTGAGGCTTTATAATGTTTGTTTACATTTACTTTGTTTACAAACATTGAAGGTTAACAAGCTTTTATTTGGGTTCTGATGGGAGTGTGTCAGTTGAACTAAGATGGAGGCTTTTCTAAGTTGTATTCTTCAAGAATCGATGGGTCCATATCATTAATTTAGCAACTGCTGATTGCACCTTTAATTATAGTGTAATTATTGTATTTGTTCATGTTTTATTAGGATCCCCATTAGCTGTTACAATAACAGTAGTCCCTCTCCCTGGGGTCCTAATCGAGGAGGCGGAAAGGGCAGAGAGAGGGATAGCCTATGCCGTTAGAGAGAATCTAGTTCAGTAGGACAAGATTGGGTTTTCAGGAGTGAGCAAATGTCAGACCCTCTTCACAGGACTATATATAGTCTGTCAGGCAAATAGCGGTGGCTGACCCCTGTAGAGGGGCAAGGTTCTTTCATAGAGCAACAAAGCCTGGAAGACGACTAGCCGTGGCCGACCCCTGTAGAGGGGCAAGGTTCTTTCATGGAGCAACAAAGCCTGGAAGACGACTAGCCATGGCTGACCCCTGTAGAGGGGCAAGGTTCTTTCATAGAGCAACAAAGCCTGGAAGACGACTAGCCGTGGCCGACCCCTGTAGAGGGGCAAGGTTCTTTCATGGAGCAACAAAGCCTGGAAGACGACTAGCCGTGGCTGACCCCTGTAGAGGGGCAAGGTTCTTTCATGGAGCAACAAAGCCTGGAAGACGACTAGCCGTGGCCGACCCCTGTAGAGGGGCAAGGTTCTTTCATGGAGCAACAAAGCCTGGAAGACGACTAGCCGTGGCCGACCCCTGTAGAGGGGCAAGGTTCTTTCATGGAGCAACAAAGCCTGGAAGACGACTAGCCGTGGCCGACCCCTGTAGAGGGGCAAGGTTCTTTCATGGAGCAACAAAGCCTGGAAGACGACTAGCGGTGGCCGACCCCTGTAGAGGGGCAAGGTTCTTTCATGGAGCAACAAAGCCTGGAAGACGACTAGCGGTGGCCGACCCCTGTAGAGGGGCAAGGTTCTTTCATGGAGCAACAAAGCCTGGAAGACGACTAGCCGTGGCCGACCCCTGTAGAGGGGCAAGGTTCTTTCATGGAGCAATAAAGCCTGGAAGACGACTAGCCGTGGCCGACCCCTGTAGAGGGGCAAGGTTCTTTCATGGAGCAACAAAGCCTGGAAGACGACTAGCCGTGGCCGACCCCTGTAGAGGGGCAAGGTTCTTTCATGGAGCAACAAAGCCTGGAAGACGACTAGCGGTGGCCGACCCCTGTAGCACACTAGGTCTCAAACCTGTCCTTGGGACCTCAAGCCATTTCATGTATTTGATCTATTCCAGAACTAGCACACCTGATTCAACCTTTCAACTAATCATCAAGCCTTGTGTAGGTGAATCAGGTGAGCTAGTTTAGAGCTAGATCTAAATTGTGAAAAGTCTGGGGAGAGGTTTGAGAACCACTGCTGTAGAGGTGAACTAGCACTGCTGTAGAGGTGCAAGGCTCTTTTATGGCGCAACACAGCTTGGCAACCTAGTGCCAGTCTGTCACACTAGTCCGCTAGTACTGGAATGCAGTGTTCCATTGTTGGAGTGCAACCTGCCTCAAAGCATTATAAAGCCTCTGCCAAGAGGCTCAGACTTTTATTGCACAGGAGGTTTCCTTGTAGCAAAGTCACTGGTTCCAGCTCCCTTATTCACCACACAATCAAAATAAATACAGTTGGAAGATAGAACTGCTTGTCTTGATCCGTTATGTTATTTGCATGTCACTTTTGTTTGTATGGATCTGTAATGGTACCTTTGTCGAGAGCTCTGTTACTACGTGTCAGTAATTTATGTACACTGACTGAATGAGAGGTGTGTACACAATCAAAATGCCATAGTCAGCTGTGGTTGTGTAGACTGAATGATACAGATGACACAAGCTGCATTTTTGCCCATAGCTCACAGTTCCTGGTGTCTACCGTAGGTGTAGGAGTGTTGGTGGTGCTCTGAGAGAGTGTGTGTGTGTGGCGGTGCTCTGAGAGTGTGTGTGCCCAGAGCGAGCCACCATGCCCGTGACATCACAGCTGTTCCGAGGCTTCCCTCGAGCGAAGCTCTGGGGTTCCGCCCTGTTCCCATGCCAACGCCAGCTCCCCTGCTGCCCCACCTCGTCGCAGCCCCACCCCATAAGGCCGACAGCCATGCCCGTGCGTGGCTACAGGAGGAGCCCTGACCTCCACAGCTACAATCTCACCCCCCCACAGGTCAACTCAATCCTCAAGGCCAACGAGTACAGCTTCAAGGTAGGGGCGGACGATGCACACATTTACACACAATGAGTACAGCTTCAAGGTAAGGGCGGTCGATACACACATTTACACACAACGAGTACAGCTTCAAGGTAGGGGCGGACGATGCACACATTTACACACAATGAGTACAGCTTCAAGGTAGGGGCGGTCGATACACACATTTACATGCAATGAGTACAGCTTCAAGGTAGGGGCGGTCGATACACACATTTACATACAATGAGTACAGCTTCAAGGTAGGGCAGGACAATACACACATTTACATACAATGAGTACAGCTTCACGATTGCGCTGAGACCATAAGAATATGAGTGTGTGCTTTGGTTCTAGGTTCCAGAGTTTGATGGTAAGAATGTGTCGTCGGTGATGGGGTTCGACAGTAACCAGCTGCCTGCCAACGCACCCATCGAGGACCGGCGCAGCGCTGCCACCTGTCTGCAGACGCGGGGGATGCTGCTGGGAGTGTTCGACGGCCATGCGGGCTGTGCCTGTGCACAGGTAAAGTTTCTGCTGTCATTGTGTATAATCTGCGAGTTAGTTTTAATGTGCAGTAAAACATCTACCTGTCTGTTTCTCAGGCGCTGAGTGAGAGGTTGTTCTACTACGTAGCAATGTCCTTGATGCCCCATGAGACCCTGTGTGAGCTGGAGGCTGCAGTAGAGGCAGGCAGACCCCTCAGCCCCATCCTGCAGTGGCACAAACACCCCAACGACTACTTCACCAGGGAGGCACAGACTATGTACTTCAACAGCCTCAGAACCTACTGGCAGGAACTCATAGACCTCAGCAGGTACACACACACACACACACACACACACACACACACACAGACACACACACACACACACACACACACACACACACACACACACACACAGGAACTCATAGACCTCAGCAGGTACACACACAGAGCAAGTCATAGACCTCAACAGACATGGGGTAATAAGGATGCATCAGTAATGTTATTAAACATGGATCATTATTCAGTGTTGGAGTTGATTGTAGTATGTGATTGTGTTCCCAGTCCAGGGGAGAGCCTAGGGCCCAGAGAGGCGTTGCTGAGTGCCTTTAAGAGACTGGACAGTGACCTGTCTCTGGAGGCTCAGGTGAGAGACTATGTTCTATCCCCTTGACTTCTATCCTCTGTCCATCGATGTCTCTGTGTTACCATAGTATCCAGCCCTGGGTAGAAATGTGCACTGCTGATCCCTATGTTGTTTTGTCCAGGTGGGAGATGCCAATTCCTTCCTCCACTACTGGGTTTTGAGAGTGGCCTTCTCTGGAGCGACTGCCTGCGTAGCTCACATCGATGGATCCGACCTGTACGTACTCTAGTCCACAGCCACGGATCTCTCTCTGTTGGCTCCCATATGTACTGCCTGGTCTCCATCTGTCTGCTCTGACTGAGTGTCTGAATCCTCTGACTGTGGTTGTGTAGGTATGTAGCGAACACGGGCGACGGCCGGGCGGTGCTGGGGGTCCAGGAGGAGGACGGCTCATTCAGCGCTCACACGCTCTCCAACGACCACAACGCCCAGAATGAGAACGAGGTGGCCCGCATCCAGGGGGAGCACCCCCTCTGAGAGAAGAAGACTGTCGTTACACATCCGACAGGTCAGTACCGTACAGTACCGTTACACATCCAGAGAGAACAGTGGCACAGCAGGTCAGTACCGTTACACATCCAGAGAGAACAGTGGCACAGCAGGTCAGTACCGTTACACATACAGAGAGAATGGTGGCACAGCAGGTCAGTACCGTTACACATACAGAGAGAACAGTGGCACAGCAGGTCAGTACCGTTACACATCCAGAGAGAACAGTGGCACAGCAGGTCAGTACCGTTACACATACAGAGAGAACAGTGGCACAGCAGGTCAGTACCGTTACACATACAGAGAGAACAGTGGCACAGCAGGTCAGTACCGTTACACATCCAGAGAGAACAGTGGCACAGCAGGTCAGTACCGTTACACATCCAGAGAGAACAGTGGCACAGCAGGTCAGTACCGTTACACATACAGAGAGAACAGTGGCACAGCAGGTCAGTACCTTTACACATACAGAGAACAGTGGCACAGCAGGTCAGTACCGTTACACATACAGAGAGAACAGTGGCACAGCAGGTCAGTACCGTTACACATACAGAGAGAACAGTGGCACAGCAGGTCAGTACCGTTACACATACAGAGAGAACAGTGGCACAGCAGGTCAGTACCGTTACACATACAGAGAGAACAGTGGCACAGCAGGTCAGTACCGTTACACATACAGAGAGAACAGTGGCACAGCAGGTCAGTACCGTTACACATACAGAGAGAACAGTGGCACAGCAGGTCAGTACCGTTACACATACAGAGAGAACAGTGGCACAGCAGGTCAGTACCGTTACACATACAGAGAGAACAGTGGCACAGCAGGTCAGTACCGTTACACATACAGAGAGAACAGTGGGCACATACAGAGAGAACAGTGGCACAGCAGGTCAGTACCGTTACACATACAGAGAGAACAGTGGCACAGCAGGTCAGTACCGTTACACATACAGAGAGAACAGTGGCACAGGCAGGTCAGTGGCACACCTACCGTTACACATACAGAGAGAACAGTGGCACAGCAGGTCAGTACCTTTACACATACAGAGAGAACAGTGGCACAGCAGGTCAGTACCGTTACACATACAGAGAAAATGGTGGCACAGCAGGTCAGTACCGTTACACATACAGAGAAAACGGTGGCACAGCAGGTCAGTACCGTTACACATACAGAGAGAACGGTGGCACAGCAGGTCAGTACCGTTACACATACAGAGAGAACAGTGGCACAGCAGGTCAGTACCGTTACACATACAGAGAGAACAGTGGCACAGCAGGTCAGTACCGTTACACATACAGAGAGAACAGTGGCACAGCAGGTCAGTTAAACATAAAGTAAAAACCAACATATATCCTCTATCTCTTTCTCTCCCTCTGCCAGGACCGGTTGTTGGGCCTGCTGATGCCGTTCCGTGCATTTGGAGATGTGAAGTTCAAGTGGAGCATTGACTTGCAGCGAGGTGTGTTGGAGTCAGGACCAGACCAGCTCCATGACAACGAACATACCAAGTTCATCCCCCCCAATTACCACACCCCTCCCTACCTCACGGCCGAGCCTGAGATCACACACCACCGCCTCCGACCTCAGGACCGCTTCCTGGTGAGAGACAAAGGATTGGTCAATTGACTGATTGACCAATTCATGATTTCATTCATTCATTCATTTATAAGGCTTTGTTGTCTTTTCTTGAACAGAAACTTGCAAGGTGCTCCATTAAAACATACCTATATCTGAAGTTATGTAGTTAGAAGTTTCATTTTGTTAACGACAGGTCTTTGTCCCTCCTCCCGCAGGTGCTGGGTACAGACGGGCTGTGGGAGACGCTCCATCGACAGGAGGTGGTCCGGATCGTAGGGGAGTATCTAACGGGGGTCCACCAGCGCCAGCCCCTCACCGTGGGGGGTTACCATGTCACCCTGGGACAGATGCAGGGGCTGCTGGCTGAGAGGAAGGCCCGTGCCTCCTTAGCGTTCCAGGACCAGAACGCTGCCACCCACCTGATTCGCCACGCGGTGGGCAACAATGAGTTTGGAGCAGTGGACCACGAGACGCTGTCCAAGATGCTGTCTCTGCCTGAGGAACTGGCCCGCATGTACCGCGACGACATCACCATCATCATCACACAGTTCAACCCCCACGTGGTTGGACACCAGCGCCAAGGGGGGGAGTCCTGAGCCAGCTCAGCCTATCAGAGGGGAACGTGGACATGAACAGGAAAAACACTGATGTGAGGACTGGGTCCTGCTACAGACACATGGTTAAGCTCTAATCTTTATTTGACCAAACACACACAAAACATACTGTTAATGGACTAACCCTGCAGAGGGAGGACTGCCTACCTTCGGACTCCTTATTTTAGGATTGTTATTGAAGAGGTGCGTGTACAGTATGTGCACATGTGAGCACACAGTCCTGGTCATGTGGATTGTTGAAATGCTTGCTGATACTGATCACAAGTTGGCTCTTTTCTGAGTGTTGTGGCCTGGTGTGTGTGTGAAGCTTTTTAAAGGATATTTGATCAACCTCCCTGCAGCATTCTGCTTCTCTGCTCTGTCACAGTCTCTGCCCATAGGAAACTTTAATTTGTGCCGAAAGAGTGTGCTGCTTTATAACTATGTTGTCTGAGCATTGAGGTAATGATACGGTGGCAGCCTTTGTGTTTGTTCAATCTGGCCTGTCTACTCCTCTACAAACATCCCTCCCTCTTTCATATCACAGATTCTGTGCTGTGCAGTTGCAGCATCTGTCTTGCTCTAGAGCTGCAACTGGCCTCCATCCTGGCTCTACCGCATGGCTCTGCTGTTACATAGTAGGGCTCTGTCTGTCTGTGTTCTGTCATTGGATGGATCCGTGTCCTTTATACTTGTTACAGACGGACAGCCAAGAGCTCCCAGGCACACTTCTTGTTATCTTATATTTTGAAAAATGTTTATTTAAAATGTTTTTAATCTGATTTCAAACATGGACTATTTTGTCAACCTTAGAGAGGAATAACTGCCTGTGTCTATAAAGCAGATGTTATTGCTCTGAGACAGACGGTGTCACTAAGATAGGAACCAGTAGAGCTACGTAGTGTGCAAGCTTTAGATCCAGCACTAACACCTCTATCACAACTACTCACCCACAGGAATCAGGTTTGTTATGCGCTGAGTGTGTCTGAGAGATTCTACAGCAGACTGAAGGAGTGGTGGTATTCTGTAGAGGAGAGAGAGAGGGGTGTGTGATGAGACGTTTATTGTTTTAGGGTTGCAGAGTATACATGTTTAAAAGGAACATAGTGGTTGAACCTCTCGTGTTTTTTGACAATGATACTCTCATACGGGGGGATATGGTATACTAACGTCATCATGCTTACATGGTGTGTATTCTATAAAAAATGTTTTTTAAAAGTTAACTTTTTAGTTTTTAACAGTGAATCATTGCTAGCTGGTGTCAGATCTCTGTCTGAGGTAACCATGGAATTAGGAATTGAACTGTAACCATCTCCTGTCATGTTCATGCCAAACCTCCAGGAGTGACTAAAACAGAGACAGACTTAGTCACTGTTGGCAGGACACTAACCATGGTGTGGTTCTAGGCTTGTATAGGTCAGATGAAGGGTGTGCATCATATGAGGTTGTATATCTCATGGTGGTGTATATTTAGGAGAGGAGAGAATGTAAAGCTGAAGGTGGCTCTGTCTGGACGCTGGCTGAATACTTGAAGGTTATTTATGCAACTTTTAATATGTCACAGGTATTTATCCACAATTATATGAGATGTGACAGGTATGTATGTACCGTGTCTTGACCTGTTTGGGCTTGAGACTAAAGTTTTTTTGTATTTGGAAACTTAATAAAACACTGACTACACACAATGGCTACTACACATGTTTGATTTTGTTCTGCCTGTCTGTACGTATTGCTGCCTGGTTGTGCTGTTCTGCAGTGCCTCTGTCTTTAACTCTCTCCTGCCACACCCCTGGAATGTGGTCAGACTGGACTGTGTGCCCGCGGTGCTCTCAGAAGTTCAAGGCAGACTGAGTCCATTCCAGAGGTCAGCCAGCGAGGTGTCAAGTTACACTGGTGTGTATTTGTGTGTGTTCAGGTCATGGTAATTTCTCTGACAGATTCTCCTAGTCACGCGGCAACAGTGACCAAGGCAGTACAGAGTACTGCTCACCCTCTCGCTCTGCATTCTCCCCAACAACAACCCCCTATTGCTTTGTAGCTCTGGAGTAGGCTGAGTCTGTGTCCCTGTCCGCCTGAAACGGAGTTATCTTCTAGTTTGTGTAGTTGGATCAGTAATCAGTGGTGCTTTTTTTGGCTACTTGGATAGCAAGGTCCATGTAATGTAACCAGTCTGGTTCATATTATGTTCACACTCTGCACTCATTCTGTCAGTCAGTAACTCAGACATGTCCATTGTCAGTCACTAGATGGCGCTAGTAGTTAGAGAACCTTATTGGAAGATCCCTTACACAGAAATATGACTGAGACGTCCACATGCACACGTGTTTAATTTATTTGATTCAGTGACCTCTAGGCAGGACTGTTATTCTCCTAGGTTTTTCTGTCCTTAGTTACCAATCTATGCATTTGGGTGTATAGACTTGATTTGATAGTGGGAATTTGTGTATTTAGTTTGTGTGTGTTACATGTTTATGGTGGTGTTATTGGACTGTGTTACATGTTTATGTTGGTGTTCTTGGACTGTGGTGTTACATGTTCATGTTGGTGTTATTGGACTGTTACATGTTTATGATGGTGTTATTGGACTGTGGTGTTACATGTTTATGTTGGTGTTATTGGACTGTGGTGTTACATGTTTATGTTGGTGTTATTGGACTGTTACATGTTTATGATGGTGTTATTGGACTGTGGTGTTACATGTTTATGTTGGTGTTATTGGACTGTGGTGTTACATGTTTATGTTGGTGTTATTGGACTGTGGTGTTACATGTTTATGTTGGTGTTCTTGGACTGTGTTACATGTTTATGTTGGTGTTCTTGGACTGTGGTGTTACATGTTTATGCTGGTGTTACTGGACTGTGTTATATGTTTATGATGGTGTTATTCGACTGTGTTATATGTTTATGATGGTGTTATTCGACTGTGTTACATGTTTATGTTGGTGTTATTGGACTGTGGTGTTACATGTTTATGATGGTGTTATTGGACTGTGTTATATGTTTATGATGGTGTTATTGGACTGTGTTATATGTTTATGATGGTGTTATTGGACTGTGTTATATGTTTATGATGGTGTTATTGGACTGTGTTATATGTTTATGATGGTGTTATTGGACTGTGTTATATGTTTATGATGGTGTTATTGGACTGTGTTACATGTTTATGATGGTGTTATTGGACTGTGTTACGCGTTTATGATGGTGTTATTGGACTGTTGTGTTACATGTTTATGTTGGTGTTATTGGACTGTGTTACATGTTTATGTTGGTGTTATTGGACTGTGGTGTTACATGTTTATGTTGGTGTTATTGGACTGTGGTGTTACATGTTTATGTTGGTGTTATTGGACTGTTACATGTTTATGTTGGTGTTATTGGACTGTTACATGTTTATGTTGGTGTTATTGGACTGTGTTACATGTTTATGTTGGTGTTATTGGACTGTGTTACATGTTTATGTTGGTGTTATTGGACTGTGTTACATGTTTATGTTGGTGTTATTGGACTGTGTTACATGTTTATGTTGGTGTTATTGGACTGTGTTACATGTTTATGTTGGTGTTATTGGACTGTGTTACATGTTTATGTTGGTGTTATTGGACTGTGTTACATGTTTATGTTGGTGTTATTGGACTGTGTTACATGTTTATGCTGGTGTTGTTGTACTGTGGTGTTACATGTTTATGATGGTGTTACTGGACTGTGGTACATGTTTATGCTGGTGTTATTGGACTATGGTGTTACTTGTTTATGCTGGTGTTCTTGGACTGTGGTGTTACATGTTTATGCTGGTGTTACTGGACTGTGTTATATGTTTATGATGGTGTTATTCGACTGTGTTATATGTTTATGATGGTGTTATTCGACTGTGTTACATGTTTATGTTGGTGTTATTGGACTGTGGTGTTACATGTTTATGCTGGTGTTATTGGACTATGGTGTTACTTGTTTATGCTGGTGTTATTGGACTGTGTTACATGTTTATGTTGGTGTTATTGGACTGTGGTGTTACATGTTTATGTTGGTGTTATTGGACTGTGTTACATGTTTATGATGGTGTTATTGGACTGTGTTACATGTTTATGTTGGTGTTATTGGACTGTTACATGTTTATGTTGGTGTTATTGGACTGTGTTACATGTTTATGTTGGTGTTATTGGACTGTGGTGTTACATGTTTATGTTGGTGTTATTGGACTGTTACATGTTTATGTTGGTGTTATTGGACTGTGTTACATGTTTATGTTGGTGTTATTGGACTGTGTTACATGTTTATGTTGGTGTTATTGGACTGTGTTACATGTTTATGTTGGTGTTATTGGACTATGTTACATGTTTATGTTGGTGTTATTGGACTGTGTTACATGTTTATGATGGTGTTATTGGACTGTTGTGTTACATGTTTATGCTGGTGTTATTGGACTGTGTTACATGTTTATGTTGGTGTTATTGGACTGTTACATGGTTATGTTCGTGTTACTGGACTGTGTTACATGTTTATGTTGGTGTTATTGGACTGTGTTACATGTTTATGCTGGTGTTATTGGACTGTGGTGTTACATGTTTATGCTGGTGTTATTGGACTGTGGTGTTACATGTTTATGCTGGTGTTATTGGACTGTGGTGTTACATGTTTATGCTCGTTTTATTGGACTGTGGTGTTACATGTTTATGCTGGTGTTATTGGACTGTGTTACGTGTTTATGCTGGTGTTATTGGACTGTGTTACGTGTTTATGCTGGTGTTGTTGTACTGTGGTGTTACATGTTTATGCTGGTGTTATTGGACTGTGTTACATGTTTATGTTGGTGTTGTTGTACTGTGGTGTTACATGTTTATGCTGGTGTTATTGGACTGTGTTACATGTTTATGCTGGTGTTGTTGTACTGTGGTGTTACATGTTTATGCTGGTGTTATTGGACTGTGTTTGGTGTTATTGGACTGTGGTGTTACATGTTTATGTTGGTGTTATTGGACTGTGTTACATGTTTATGCTGGTGTTATTGGACTGTGGTGTTACATGTTTATGCTGGTGTTATTGGACTGTTACGTGTTTATGATGGTGTTATTGGACTGTGGTGTTACATGTTTATTGGACTGTGGTGTTACATGTTTATGCTGGTGTTATTGGACTGTGTTACGTGTTTATGATGCTGTTATTGGACTGTGTTACGTGTTAATGTTGGTGTTATTGGACTGTGGTGTTACATATTTATGCTGGTGTTATTGGACTATGGTGTTACATGTTTATGTTGGTGTTATTGGACTGTGGTGTTACATGTTTATGCTGGTGTTATTGGACTGTGGTGATACATGTTTATGCTGGTGTTATTGGACTGTGTTACATGTTTATGCTGGTGTTATTGGACTATGGTGTTACATGTTTATGCTGGTGTTATTGGACTGTGGTGTTACATGTTTATGCTGGTGTTATTGGACTGTGTTACATGTTTATGTTGGTGTTGTTGTACTGTGGTGTTACATGTTTATGCTGGTGTTATTGGACTGTGTTACATGTTTATGCTGGTGTTGTTGTACTGTGGTGTTACATGTTTATGCTGGTGTTATTGGACTATGGTGTTACATGTTTATGCTGGTGTTATCTGACTATGGTGTTACATGTTTATGCTTGTTTTATTGGACTGTGGTGTTACATGTTTATGCTGGTGTTATTGGACTGTGATGTTACATGTTTATGCTGGTGTTATTGGACTGTGATGTTATGTGTTAAGGACATGAATAATATACATCTTGCCTGTTGTTCTATGCATCGTCATGAACGGACGGCTAATTCGGGTAAGACGAAGGTCGTAGCGGTGTGTCTCTTTGTTAACAACAGCCGGTGTACAATCTGTAATGTTAAGGAAGTCTCAAGTTTTGATAAACTATAGCCCATACTATTTACCAAGAGAGTTTTCATCTATATGATTTGTGCTGCCTATTTACCACCACAAACCGATGCTGGCACTAAGACTGCAATCAACGGGCTCTATAGGGCCATAACAAAACAATAAAATGCACATCCAGAGGTGGCGTTTCTCGTGGCCGGGGATTTTAACACAGGAATACTGAAATCCTTTTGACCTCATTTTTACCAGCATGTCAGCTGTGCAACTAGAGGCGACAAAACTCTATATCACTTTTACGCCACACACAAAAACGCATACAAGCCCCCCCCTTGCCCTCCATTTGGCAAATCAGACCATAACCTCCTGCTTCCTGCTTACAAGCAAAAACTCAAACAGGAAGTACAAATGACACCCTCAGTACAGAAGTGTTACTACGAAGCAGATGTTAAGCTACAGGACTTTTTCTAGCACAGACTGGACTGTGTTTTGGGATTCATATGATAACATTGAGGAGTTTACCACATCAGTCACCAGCTTCATTATAATTGCATCGACAACGTCGTTTCCACAGTGATCGTACGCACATACCCCAACCAGATGCCATGGTTTACAGACAACATCCACACTGAGCTAAAGGCTAGAGATGCCGCTTTCAAGGAGACATCCCGCCACGACATCAGACGAGCCATCAAACAGACAAAGCATCAATACAGGACTAATATCGAATCCGGCTCTGACACTTGATGGATGTGGCAAGGCTGGCAAACTATCAAGGATTATAAAAGGAAACCAAGCCGCGTGTTGCCCAGCTTCGCAAGTCTACCAGACATGCTAAATGCCTTTTATTCTCGCTTCGAGGCAAGGAACACTGAACCATGCATGAGAGCACCAGCTGTTCCGGACAACTGTGTGATTTCACTCTGTAGCCGAGGTGATTTAAGACGTTTCAACCTACCTGCAGCGCTAGCTGTGCCACCAGAGACTCTGGGTTCGCGCCCAGGCTCTGTCGCAGCCGGCCGTGACAGGGAGGTCCGTGGGGCGACGCACAATTGGCCTAGCGTCGTCCTGGTTAGGCGGGGTTTGGCTGGTAGGGATATCCTTGTCTCATCGCGCACCAGCGTCTCCTGTGGCGGGCCGGGCGCAGTGCATGCTAACCAAGGTCGCCAGGAGTTTCCTCCGACACATTGTGGCTGGCTTCCGCGTTGGATGCGCGCTGTGTTAAAAAGCAGTGCTGCTTGGTTGGGTTGTGTTTCGGAGGACGCATGGCTTTCGACCTTCGTCTCTCCCGAGCCCGTACCGGAGTTGTATTGATGAGACAAGATAGTAATTACTAACAATTGGATACCACGAAATTCCAATTTTAAGAATGTGAAATGTCAGAATAATAGTAGAGAGAATGATTTATTTCAGCTTTTATTTCTTTCATCACATTCCCAGTGGGTAAGAAGTTTACATACACTTAATTAGTATTTGGTAACATTGCCTTTAAATTGTTTAACTTGGGTCAAATGTTTCGGGTAGCCTTCCACAAGCTTCGCACAATAAGTTGAGTGAATTTGTGGCCCATTCCTCCTGACAGAGCTGGTGTAACCGAGTCAGGTTTGTAGGCCTCCTTGCTCGCAAACGCTTTTTCAGTTCTGCCCACAATTTTTCTATGGGTTTGAGGTCAGGGCTTTGTGATGGCCACTCCGATACCTTGACTTTGTTGTCCTTAAGCCAATTTGCCACATCTTTGGAAGTATGCTTGGGGTCATTGTCCATTTGGAAGACCCATTTGTGACCAAGCTTTAACTTCCTAACTGATGTCTTGAGATGTTGCTTCAATATATCCACATCATTTTCCTCCCTCATGATGTCATCTATTTTTTGTCAAGTGCACCAGTCCCTCCTGCAGCAAAGCACCCCCACAACATGATGCTGCAACCCCCGTGCTTCACTGTTGGGATGGTGTTCTTTGGCTTGCAAGCCTCCCCCTTTTTCCTCCAAACATAACGATGGTCATTATGGCCAAACAGTTCTATTTTTGTTTCAGCACACCAGAGGACATTTCTCCAAAAAGTAAGATCTTTGTCCCCATGTGCAGTTGCAAACTGTAGTCTGGCTTTTATATGGTGGTTTTGGAGCAGTGGCTTCTTCCTTGCTGAGCGACCTTTCAGGTTATGTCGATATAGGACTGGTTTTACTGTTACGGTTTCCTCCAGCATCTTCACAAGGTCCTTTGCTGTTGTTCTGGTCTTGATTTGCACATTTGCACACCAAAGTACGTTCATCTCTAGGAGACAGAACGTGTCTCCTTCCTGAGCGGTATGACGGCTGCGTGGTCCCATGGTGTTTATACTTGCGTACTATTGTTTGTACAGATGAACGTGGTACCTTCAGGCGTTTGGAAATTGCTCCCAAGGATGAACCAGACTTGTGGAGGTCTACAATTTTTTTTCTGAGGTCTTGGCTGATTTCTTTCGATTTTTCCATGATGTCAACCAGAGAAGCACTGAGTTTGAAGGTAGACATTGAAAAACATCCACAGGTACACCTCCAATTAACTCAGGCTAATTGACATCATTTCTCAGAATCTTTTAAAGCCATGACAAAGTTTTCTGGAATTTTCCAAGCTGTTTAAAGGCACAGTCAACTTAGTGTATGTAAACTTCTGACCCACTGGAATTGTGATACAGTGAAATAATCTGTTAGCAATTGTTGGAAAAATTACTTGTCATGCACAAAGTAGACGTCCTAACCGACTTGCCAAAACTATAGTTTGTTAACAAGAAATTTGTAGAGTGGTTGAAAAACTAGTATTAATGACTCCAACCTAAGTGTATGTAAACTTACTACTTCAACTCTATCTACTCCTGCACATCAACTCTGTACTGGTAATCCCTGTATAGAGCCATGTTCTTCATTTATTCCTCGTGTCACTTTCTATAAAAAAGTAATTTAACTGCATTGTTAGAAAAGGAACCGTAAGTAAGCATTTCACTGTTAGTCTACACCTGTTGCATGTGACAAATACAATTTAATGTGATGTTTATTTATTGAGTTGATAGGAATCAACACCCATTCAGAGCTTCAGTCATCACACGAGTCTGGCATTTAGTGACCTTGTCCCCAGGTAAATAACAATGGCATCAACAGTAGATCAGACATAGAGAGGTGGCTGGTGGACAAGAATAGGCCCAGTAGTAGAAGGTTGTGTTGACCCCTGTGTTACCGCTCCAGAACTTCCCTGCTGGGATCCAATGTGATTCTGGATTGTGGCCCTGCAGTGTGAGTGTGTGAGAAGGACTGAGTCACAGAAACAGATGCTCCTCTCTGGAACGCTCACGCATCACCACTTCCTGTCAGGAAGGAGATTTTTTTATTAATTTTTTTTTATTTCACCTTTATTTAACCAGGTAGGCTAGTTGAGAACAAGTTCTCATTTACAACTGCGACCTGGCCAAGATAAAGCATAGCAGTGTGAGCAGACAACACAGAGTTACACATGGAATAAACAAATTAACAAGTCAATAACACAGTAGAAAACAAAGGGGGAGTCTATATACAATGTACAATGTGTGCAAAAGGCATGAGGAGGTAGACGAATAGTTACAATTTTGCAGATTAACACTGGAGTGATAAACAATCAGATGGTCATATATCCAGGTAGAGATATTGGTGTGCAAAAGAGCAGAAAAGTAAATAAATAAAAACAGTATGGGGATGAGGTAGGTGAAAATGGGTGGGCTATTTACCAATAGACTATGTACAGCTGCAGCGATCGGTTAGCTGCTCAGATAGCTGATGTTTGAAGTTGGTGAGGGAGATAAAAGTCTCCAACTTCAGCGATTTTTGCAATTCGTTCCAGTCACAGGCAGCAGAGTACTGGAACGAAAGGCGGCCAAATGAGGTGTTGGCTTTAGGGATGATCAGTGAGATACACCTGCTGGAGCGCGTGCTACGGATGGGTGTTGCCATCGTGACCAGTGAACTGAGATAAGGCGGAGCTTTACCTAGCATGGACATGTAGATGACCTGGAGCCAGTGGGTCTGGCGACGAATATGTAGCGAGGGCCAGCCGACTAGAGCATACAAGTCGCAGTGGTGGGTGGTATAAGGTGCTTTAGTGACAAAACGGATGGCACTGTGATATACTGCATCCAGTTTGCTGAGTAGAGTGTTGGAAGCCATTTTGTAGATGACATCGCCGAAGTCGAGGATTGGTAGGATAGTCAGTTTTACTAGGGTAAGCTTGGCGGCGTGAGTGAAGGAGGCTTTGTTGCGGAATAGAAAGCCGACTCTTGATTTGATTTTTGATTGGAGGTGTTTGATATGAGTCTGGAAGGAGAGTTTGCAGTCTAGCCAGACACCTAGGTACTTATAGATGTCCACATATTCAAGGTCGGAACCATCCAGGGTGGTGATGCTAGTCGGGCATGCGGGTGCAGGCAGCGATCGGTTGAAAAGCATGCATTTGGTTTTACTAGCGTTTAAGAGGAGTTGGAGGCCACGGAAGGAGTGTTGTATGGCATTGAAGCTTGTTTGGAGGTTAGATAGCACAGTGTCCAATGACGGGCCGAAAGTATATAGAATGGTGTCGTCTGCGTAGAGGTGGATCAGGGAATCGCCCGCAGCAAGAGCAACATCATTGATATACACAGAGAAAAGAGTCGGCCCGAGAATTGAACCCTGTGGTACCCCCATAGAGACTGCCAGAGGACCGGACAGCATGCCCTCCGATTTGACACACTGAACTCTGTCTGCAAAGTAATTGGTGAACCAGGCAAGGCAGTCATCCGAAAAACCGAGGCTACTGAGTCTGCCGATGAGAATATGGTGATTGACAGAGTCGAAAGCCTTGGCAAGGTCGATGAAGACGGCTGCACAGTACTGTCTTTTATCGATGGCGGTTATGATATCGTTTAGTACCTTGAGTGTGGCTGAGGTGCACCCGTGACCGGCTCGGAAGCCAGATTGCACAGCGGAGAAGGTACGGTGGGATTCGAGATGGTCAGTGACCTGTTTGTTGACTTGGCTTTCGAAGACCTTAGATAGGCAGGGCAGGATGGATATAGGTCTGTAACAGTTTGGGTCCAGGGTGTCTCCCCCTTTGAAGAGGGGGATGACTGCGGCAGCTTTCCAATCCTTGGGGATCTCAGACGATATGAAAGAGAGGTTGAACAGGCTGGTAATAGGGGTTGCGACAATGGCGGCGGATAGTTTCAGAAATAGGGGGTCCAGATTGTCAAGCCCAGCTGATTTGTACGGGTCCAGGTTTTGCAGCTCTTTCAGAACATCTGCTATCTGGATTTGGGTAAAGGAGAACTTGGAGAGGCTTGGGCGAGGAGCTGCCGGGGGAGGAGCTGTTGGCCGAGGTTGGAGTAGCCAGGCGGAAGGCATGGCCAGCCGTTGAGAAATGCTTATTGAAGTTTTCGATAATCATGGATTTATCGGTGGTGACCGTGTTACCTAGCCTCAGTGCAGTGGGCAGCTGGGAGGAGGTGCTCTTGTTCTCCATGGACTTCAGTGTCCCAGAACTTTTGGAGTTGGAGCTACAGGATGCAAACTTCTGCCTGAAGAAGCTGGCCTTAGCTTTCCTGACTGACTGCGTGTATTGGTTCCGGACTTCCCTGAACAGTTGCATATCACGGGGACTATTCGATGCTATTGCAGTCCGCCACAGGATGTTTTTGTGCTGGTCGAGGGCAGTCAGGTCTGGGGTGAACCAAGGACTGTATCTGTTCTTAGTTCTGCATTTTTGAACGGAGCATGCTTATCTAAAATGGTGAGGAAGTTACTTTTAAAGAATGACCAGGCATCCTCAACTGACGGGATGAGGTCGATGTCCTTCCAGGATACACGGGCCAGGTCGATTAGAAAGGCCTGCTCACAGAAGTGTTTTAGGGAGCGTTTGACCGTGATGAGGGGTGGTCGTTTGACTGCGGCTCCGTAGCGGATACAGGCAATGAGGCAGTGATCGCTGAGATCCTGGTTGAAGACAGCAGAGGTGTATTTGGAGGGCCAGTTGGTCAGGATGACGTCTATGAGGGTGCCCTTGTTTACAGAGTTAGGGTTGTACCTGGTGGGTTCCTTGATGATTTGTGTGAGATTGAGGGCATCTAGCTTAGATTGTAGGACTGGCGGGGTGTTAAGCATATCCCAGTTTAGGTCACCTAACAGAACAAACTCTGAGGCTAGATGGGGGCGATCAATTCACAAATGGTGTCCAGGGCAC
Organism: Oncorhynchus tshawytscha; assembly: GCF_018296145.1. Lineage (NCBI taxonomy): Eukaryota > Metazoa > Chordata > Actinopteri > Salmoniformes > Salmonidae > Oncorhynchus > Oncorhynchus tshawytscha. The sequence goes on from NC_056431.1 coordinate 294,108, forward strand.
AGCTGGGAGCTGAGGGGGTCGGTAGCAGGCGGCAACAGTGAGAGACTTATTTCTGGAGAGAGTAATTTTCAAAATTAGTAGTTCGAACTGTTTGGGTATGGACCTGGAAAGTATGACATTACTTTGCAGGCTATCTCTGCAGTAGACTGCAACTCCTCCCCCTTTGGCAGATCTATCTTGACGGAAGATGTTATAGTTGGGTATGGAAATCTCTGAATTTTTGGTGGCCTTCCTGAGCCAGGATTCAGACACAGCAAGGACATCAGGGTTAGCAGAGTGTGCTAGAGCAGTGAGTAAAACAAACTTAGGGAGGAGGCTTCTGATGTTGACATGCATGAAACCAAGGCTTTTACGATCACAGAAGTCAACAAATGAGGGAGCCTGGGGACATGCAGGGCCTGGGTTTACCTCCACATCACCCGCGGAACAGAGAAGGAGTAATATGAGGGTGCGGCTAAAGGCTATCAAAACTGGTCGCCTAGAGCGTTGGGGACAGAGAATAAGAGGAGCAGGTTTCTGGGCATGGTAGAATATATTCAGGGCATAATGCGCAGACAGGGGTATGGTGGGGTGCGGGTACAGCGGAGGTAAGCCCAGGCACTGGGTGATGATGAGAGAGGTTGTATCTCTGGACATGCTGGTTGTAATGGGTGAGGTCACCGCATGTGTGGGAGGTGGGACAAAGGAGGTATCAGGGGTATGAAGAGTAGAACTAGGGGCTCCATTGTGAACTAAAACAATGATAACTAACCTGAGCAACAGTATACAAGGCATATTGACATTTGAGAGAGACATACAGCGAGGCATACAGTAATCACAGGTGTTGAATTGGGAAAGCTAGCTAAAACAGTAGGTGAGACAACAGCTAATCAGCTAGCATAACAACAGCAGGTAAAATGGCGTTGACTAGGCAACGGGGCCGACAGATAAAACATAAACAGGCAGAATGGAGTACCGTGATTAATGGACAGTCCAGAGTGCATCAGCTATGTAGCCAAGAGATCAGTGTCCAGGGGGCAGCGGTGGATGGGGCAGGGAAGCTGGACTGGCGAGTGTTATCCAGGTTGAAAAAAAAACGAACAATGACTAAATAGCTTGTAGCTAGTTAGCTGGTTAGCTTCTGGAGGTTCTTGAGTGTGTTCTAAAAATAAAAAATAATAGCGATTCCGTGTCACATTGGGTGAGGCAGGTTTCCGGAAAGGTATAAACAGATTAAAAATCAAAAAGAGATAGAAAGTGAGTCTGGGTCCGGTGCGTGTTTGGGACGCGGCGATTCAGACGGTTAGCAGGCCTGTGCTAACAAGCTAACAGTTCGTAGGCCGGGGCTAAACAAGCTAGCAGTTAGCAGGCCGAGTTTAGCAAGCAGGGAGATAGCGAGGGCTAGAGAGTTGGCCTTTGGGGGGACGTCGCGATGGGGTGAGTCTGTTTATTCCTCTTCATGCGGTGACATCGATAGACCGGTCGTGGACCCGGGTATTGTAGCCCAGTAGTATGCTACGGTGGTAGCACAGGTGCGCTGGCCGGGCTAGCTTCACGCTAGCTTCACGCCAAGTGGGTGGAAGTGCTAGCCAGGAGTAATCATCTGGGGTTGCGGTTTAGCTAGATAGCTAGTTGTGAAGATCCAGCTGAAAAATGTTCCGGTTGCGGTGGGAATCCGGGGATGAATCCGGGGATGAAAAGATCTTGAAGGAGATCGCTCCACCATCACTCACTAACGCACAACTGGGAGGTTATTTACTGATCACAGATCAGAGTTTACCTTAAGGTTTGTGTCTACACAGCCCAGACTCCACGCTCTGACACCTCTTCGTGCGTAACTAATAGTAATCATCTTGTTTCCGTGTGCATGAGCCTTTCTCTCATGAGACCTGCGTTATCCTGCTATCTCCCTGTGGAACAGTGATGGTGACGGGGTGGAGGAGGCTCTTCCTGTTATGTCACATCCTTGTCCCCTGGCTCACCCCTCTGCACACACACACACTGCTATCTCCCTGTGGAACAGTGATGGTGACGGGGTGGAGGAGGCTCTTCCTGTTATGTCACATCCTTGTCCCCTGGCTCACCCCTCTGCACACACACACACTGCTATCTCCCTGTGGAACAGCGATGGTGACGAGGTGGAGGAGGCTCTTCCTGTTATGTCACATCCTTGTCCCCTGGCTCACCCCTCTGCACACACACACACTGCTATCTCCCTGTGGAACAGCGATGGTGACGGGGTGGAGGAGGCTCTTCCTGTTATGTCACATCCTTGTCCCCTGGCTCACCCCTCTGCACACACACACACTGCTATCTCCCTGTGGAACAGTGATGGTGACGGGGTGGAGGAGGCTCTTCCTGTTATGTCACATCCTTGTCCCCTGGCTCACCCCTCTGCACACACACTGCTATCTCCCTGTGGAACAGTGATGGTGACGGGGTGGAGGAGGCTCTTCCTGTTATGTCACATCCTTGTCCCCTGGCTCACCCCTCTGCACACACACTGCTTGTCACTTGTGTTTGTAATGTCTTTACAAGAATTCCTCTGGCCGTGTCACAGTTACATGAGGACATCTTGCAGGTCTGGACCCTGTTAGCTATGTGTTGTGTTTTTGTTCTGAAAAACTAAACTCTTGTGAAACATATACAAAACAAATATGTAGACTCTATTGTCAATGTTAAAAGGCCTTAATTTCCTCACAAAACAGTATTTTGTGTCTTGCTGAACAGCGTGTTGATGGTGTTACATTAGATTTTTTAAGTTGAATAGGAATTTGTAACACACACAAACTGGCATACAAAATCACACACACACCACACAGTTAAAGGACACCCCTGTAAGGGCCATTCTGGTGATATGTGTTGCATGGGCGGAGAGATCAGAGGTCAGTTGATGGTCATGAGAAGCTGTGATGACACACACACACTGACCTGCACACATTTGTGTTTTGTAACAGTAACGACATCCTATCACTTCATCTCTTCTGTCTCTCTGTCTCTATGTCTCTATGTCTCTCTGTCTCTGTCTCTCTGTCTCTGTGGTGGGTGTGTTAGGGTCTGTTGTTGTGGAATGCGTTACCAGGGTAGAGCAGAGTGGACCCAGGGGTAAACAATAAAGTTGTCTGATGCTTAGATGCACTTTATGAGCTCTGAAACCTAAACTCCACTCTGTCTCCACACACACACTAGGCCCGTTTATACCTGCATGGTTCTAACTTGCGTTTTTTGTCCTGATCTTGTCCACATTCTGATTGTGCCAACATTTTTAGACCGTCAAAAGGCATATTGTGATCTGATTGTGATCAGATCATCCTGGCCACCTCCGGAGGTAGTCAGGCACACATTGTGTCTGGATATCTTACAAGTGTAGAAGGATCTGGACAAAGAAACCATTTAAATCAGAATTATTTCAACCTCTAAAATCATTGACAGGTGCCCCCATTAACTGATTACATCAGTATGTGTCTTTACAATAAATAAATATTATTTTGAAAGAATAGCTGTGAAATAATTTGCAGAGAGATAATTCGCTTTCATTCTCCCAGTACCATTAAGACAACTCTTCAGTTCTTCCCTATCCCCCTCTCTCTTTCTCTCTTTAATTCTCTTTCTCTCTCTCCCTGAGACAAGTCATCATCATTCAGCTCAGTAGCATTGAGGACAGAATGACAGGTAGACACAAAAGCAGGCAGAAGGAGAAAGACCTACATAAACTAATGTATTCGTTCTCAGGTGTTATACCACTTAGATACCACCTATAATGAGTGTTCCTCATCAGAAGCCTTTTCACAGAGGTATAAAAAGCTGCTGCTGTACAATCAACATGGTGGACTTCTCTGCAGTTATGACCAGAGTAGAGACGTTTTAATGGTTATTACAGTTACCTCATCACTCACCTTTCAGAAACATACACAAGCACGCACCTACATTCCTCTCACAACCTTCTCACATGCACATAATATTACATTCCTCTCTCAGACCAAAGCACACACACATACACATAATATTACATTCCTCTCTCAGACCAAAGCACATGCACATAATATTCCATTCCTGTCTCAGACCAAAGCAAACACACATGCACATAATATTCCATTCCTGTCTCAGACCAAAGCACACACACATACACATAATATTACATTCCTCTCTCAGACCAAAGCACACACACATGCACATAATATTCCATTCCTGTCTCAGACCAAAGCAAACACACATGCACATAATATTCCATTCCTGTCTCAGACCAAAGCAAACACACATGCACATAATATTCCATTCCTGTCTCAGACCAAAGCACACCATTTTACTCAAAAGCAGTAGGTCCAGATAGCCTTTATTCAGACAGACATTTTCCCCACTCCTCTCTCCATTACTGTGTTGCACACACCAAGGTTATAATAGTAAACGAAAACTGAAATGAAAATTAAATAAAAACAAAAATTGGAAAAACAATTGAGTAAACTGAAAAACGAAAACTATACTGGAACTATTATCTTTGACTGCAAAACAAACTAAAATATAATTAAAACCATCATGAATTGTGTTCAGTTGTTGTTTTTTTCCTTCTAAACTTTGGATAAAAATCTAATGTGGTTTTGAAGCTTTTTTCTCTAATGGGGTTTTCGAACTTCTGAATCTGGAGGGTAAATGCTGCCAGTAGATGGCGATGTTTCAAATAGGCCTAGCTGGTGCATCGCTGCATCGCTAGCTAACGGAAGAAATCTGACATTGTAGAGGGGGGTGATTAGGTGGTCATGATGGGAATGGGACCAGGTTGGGAATTTTGTCATGACATCAGGGTTAACACCCTTACTCTTATGATAAGTAATGGGCTTTTTAATGACCACAGGAAGTCAGGACATCAGTTTATTAACATCCCATCCAAAAGACAGCACTCTACACAGGGCAATGTCCCCTTCACTGCCCTGGGGATCAGGGTGCAGGGTAGTATGCAGGGTGTGGGACACAGCAGTGGTATGCAGGGTGGTACACAGCAGTGGGATGCAGGGTGGTATGCAGTAGTGGGATGCAGGGTGGTATGCAGCAGTGGGATGCAGGGTGGTATGCAGTAGTGGGATGCAGGGTGGTATGCAGCAGTGGGATGCAGGGTGGTATGCAGCAGTGGGATGCAGGGTGGTATGCAGCAGTGGGATGCAGGGTGTATGCAGGGTGGTATGCTGCTGGCAGCAGTGGGATGCAGGGTGGTACGCTGGCTGGCAGCAGTGGGATGCAGGGTGGTATGCAGTAGTGGGATGCAGGGTGGGATGCAGGGTGGTATGCTGCTGGCTGGCAGCAGTGGGATGCAGGGTGGTAGTGGGATGCAGGGTGGTATGCAGTAGTGGGATGCAGGGTGGGATGCAGGGTGGTATGCTGCTGGCTGGCAGCAGTGGGATGCAGGGTGGTATGCTGGCTAGCAGCAGTGGGATGCAGGGTGGTATGCTGGCTGGCAGCAGTGGGATGCAGGGTGGTATGCTGGCTGGCAAAATCAAATCAAATTTTATTTGTCACATACACATGGTTAGCAGATGTTAATGCGAGTGTAGCGAAATGCTGGCTGGCAGGAGTGGGATGCAGGGTGGTATGCTGCTGGCTGGCAGCAGTGGGATGCAGGGTGGTATGCTGGCTGGCAGCAGTGGGATGCAGGGTGGTATGCTGGCTGGCAACAGTGGGATGCAGGGTGGTATGCTGGCTGGCAGCAGTGGGATGCAGGGTGGTATGCAGCAGTGGGATGCAGGGTGGTATGCAGTAGTGGGATGCAGGGTGGGATGCAGGGTGGTATGCTGCTGGCTGGCAGCAGTGGGATGCAGGGTGGTAGTGGGATGCAGGGTGGTATGCTGCTGGCTGGCAGCAGTGGGATGCAGGGTGGTAGTGGGATGCAGGGTGGTATGCAGTAGTGGGATGCAGGGTGGGATGCTGCTGGCTGGCAGCAGTGGGATGCAGGGTGGTATGCTGGCTGGCAGCAGTGGGATGCAGGGTGGTATGCTGGCTGGCAAAATCAAATCAAATTTTATTTGTCACATACACATGGTTAGCAGATGTTAATGCGAGTGTAGCGAAATGCTGGCTGGCAGGAGTGGGATGCAGGGTGGTATGCTGCTGGCTGGCAGCAGTGGGATGCAGGGTGGTATGCTGGCTGGCAGCAGTGGGATGCAGGGTGGTATGCTGGCTGGCAGCAGTGGGATGCAGGGTGGTATGCTGGCTGGCAACAGTGGGATGCAGGGTGGTATGCTGGCTGGCAGCATACCACCCTGCATCCCACTGCTGCATCCCACCCTGCATCCCACTGCTGCATCCCACCCTGCATCCCACTACCACCCTGCATCCCACAACCTCAAAGTTCATCTGAACAGCACCCACAAAGAATTTCAGGATAAAGATGGGGAAATAGCTATTGTTTTATTTTTGTAATTCGCTGAGGATTCAACTCCCGGTATCATGTGAACACGTATAAGACGTGGATAATATGTAGAATAGCCAACAATGAGCTTTAAAACGACATGATTCTCTCTACCAACAAGAAGGGTGTGATCGGTTTGGTGTGGAATGGATTGTGATGTGGGGGTTTGTTACTACGCCGATAAAAGAAAATATCCATCAGGACTTTTGCCACCTAGGAAATGTGTGTGAGCGGAGCATCTCAAGTAGTACTGGAGTACCCTGCTATAGTCCTACAACACATACATGGCCCCTAGCATAAGGACACTTGAGGCTACTTTCTGTCCCTTCACACAAAAAATACAACTGAAACTGAAACTACAACTGAAACTACAACTGAATAATATAAAAACGAAATGTGTTTTTTATTGTACTGAAACAGAATAAAAACTAGTAAATCAAGTCTAAAACCGAATGGAAACTAAACTGAATTAATTTTTTTAATTGAAAAACTAATAGAAATAAAATTTAATAGAAAATCACAAAACTATAATAACCTTGGTACACACTCAGACATTCACCAGGCACTCATTTACACTGGGCTTGTCAAACAGTTAACACTAAGGGTTAAACTGAGGGATGTTTAGGTGTTGGAACTGTCTCCAACATCGGTTGTTTTTCCATGGTCATTTCTACTCTTCACTGTAGGCAGTCTTTCTCCCATTCTAAAGTGGTGGAACCGTCCTAATTTAACCCTCGGCTAGCTAGCATCTTCACTAATATCAGGCCTCATCAAAAAACATCATGGAGTATCAGTATAAAGACAGTATCAACCACAAACAACAGTCAGAGGCAAACGGTGAACTAAAGTCTCTGAGCAACAGTCTACACAATTCCAGCAAGCAGCTTGAAATGGAGTGTTTGAACCATCACACACAGTGCACAGCCAGTCAAGACACACTAGCTGAGAATGGACAGTCTAAATTCTAAATACAGACAAAATTCACTGTAATAAGTTATTGAGCTGCATGAGCGCATGATTATGACGAAACCAGGTAGTATTTATAACGTGCATACAACCAATCAAAGTAGATCTGTTCTTCAGAAACATAACAATTAAACAAACACATGCTATCTCATGTGTTTCTAGAGAATGGCGTCCGTTTCTCCCAGCAAGGCTTTCTTCTGGTTGTCCTTCTTTATACGATGGAAAGCAATGATCAGGACCAGGGCTAGGGAGGAAGTGACATCACCCGTCAATAACAGGCAAAACATATCGGAAACCCAGAACTAAAATCCTGCATAATTGCGTTGGATACTCGATTAGTCTGTCCATGAGAGATTAGTCAAAAAGAACAAGAAAAACTATCAACAATACAATGTTTTATGCTACAGTTAGGTCTTAGTTCCTCGATTGTACCACTCCGTCTTCTTCCCTTAAAGTGCAGTGCAGAGCAACAACACCAGTGAACAACAGCGCCTGTTACTCACCGATGAATCCGACAGTTCCAGCCAGGATTCCGATGGTGGTGGGCATTCCTAACACCCCTGCATGAACGCCCGGCTCGGTGAAACAGTATCCCAGCTCTGTGCAGTTACACACTCGCACTGTAGGGAGAACACACACATCAGACACCCACTCACAGCTACATGGTCTTGTGTGTGATGGGTGCTATCACACACAGCTGGCTGTAACCACTCACCCTCAAACTTCTGTGTGATGCCCATGCCAGCATTGTCTTTGATGTTGATGGGGATTAGGAAGGTTTTGTCCTCGCTGGGAGATTTCTTCAGGGTCAGTTTAGCAGACGTACCTACAGGAAACCAAGGGAAGAGACACAATCCCACATCAGCACGGGAGCACATTAATAGACAGGATCTCTAGGAGATGTAGTCTTGTCTAACAAATGTGTACCGTCCACAGCGCTTAGGTCCCAGTTGGGGGACTTCTTGCCCTGGGCCAGGCTGAATGTGAAAGGTGCTCCGAAGGGGTCTGCGTCCGCGTCCAGGGCCGTCAGGACTATAGGCTGGGGCTTCTTCACACAGATGAAGGCCTGGTTTTCTGTCAGCTTGGGGACATTGTCATTCACATCCAACAGCCTCACAGATACCTCGTGCTCTGAGGACAGCTCTGGATTGGCTGGGGGTGGAGAGATATTATTCATTATGGATATTCTCTAACCTGGACTCAAACTGGCAGTGTGTGGGTCAAAAAAGTATCCGAAATATACATATGTGTGTTCGTCACCTTTCTCGAAGGCGACAACAGTAAAGTGGAAGGCCTCCACCGTCTCTCTGTCCAGCACAGCTTTATTCTTTATCTTTATCTCTCCAGTAGCAGGATCAATCTCCAACCAACCCTTAGTGTCTCCCTCCATCTTGAACCTACAATACACACACAGTTAGAGCACAAAATATACACTATCAGAGCCATAACACACACACAACATCAGTCCCTCTCATAATGTGATTACAGTATCTCTTTTCCCTCTGGGTCCTTGGCGTCTATTTTGAGCAGTGTAGCTCCCTCCTTGGTGTCCTCTGGCACCGTGACATCCAGAATGTCCATGTCAAACACTGGAGCCTCATCAACGTCACTGATCGCCACCGAGACCACGGCGGACGACTCAGCGCCGTACTCGAGACCGCTCACCAGCGGCTCTGGGTTACGAGCATCAATCTGTAGCTTATAGGAGGAAGCAGTCTCATAGTTCAGAGGCTGGAGAAATAGGGGGGAAGGAGGGAGAGAGGGGAGGGAGGAAGAGAGATGGGGGACGAAGGGAGATCGAGGGGGAGGAAGGGAGAGAGAGGGGGAGGAAGGGAGAGAGGGGGATGAAGGGAGAGAGAGGGGGAGGAAGGGAGGGGGAGGAAGGGAGAGAGGGGGAGGAAGGGAGGGGGAGGAAGGGAGAGAGGGGGAGGAAGGGAGGGGGAGGTAGGGAGAGAGGGGGAGGAAGGGAGGGGGAGGTAGGGAGAGTGGGAAGAGGAAGGGAGGGTGGAGGAAGGGAAAGAGAGGGGGAGGGGAAGGGGGAGGGAGGCAGATGGGGAGGAAGGGAGAAAGAGGTCTGTGAGCATTCTGGAGCAAAATGGAAGCGTTTTTGTGGGTTTGTTTCAGCCTGCTGGTGGACGTTTCCTTTAATAATCAATACAACCATAGATCTAGGATCAGCTTATCATCTTTATCATCACCTATCAAAATCTGACCTTTCGTAGGTGTTTTCCAGTATGAAGTTACCTTAGCAACAACAAGCCTGCCCTCCCCATTGTCGTCTGTCTCCATGGCGAAAACTCCATCTTCGTTGCCAGCGGTTATGTGGAACTCGATGCGGGAGCTTCCTGTTCCAGGGTCGTCAGCGTCTGTGGCTTTCACTGTCAGGAGGGTGTGGCCTAGAGCTGTGTCTTCAGACAGGTTGTGACTACCATACTACAGAGAGACAGAGAGAGAGAGACACAGAGAGAGAGACACAGAAAGAGAGACACAGAGAGACAGAGACAGACAGAGACAGACAGAGAGGGACAGAGGGAGAGAGAGACAGAGAGAGAGAGAGAGACAGACAGAGGGACAGAGAGAGAGAGGGAGGGAGAGAGAAAGTTAGCGAGAGAGAGAGAGTATTAAAGGTCACAGGTCAACAACCCATACCAACTAAAGCATCTATGAAACTCAGGTGTGTGTCTCAGGTATGTCTCACGTCATTCATCTCGAAGATGGGCAGCTCATTGTTGATGTCGATAACCTTGATGAGGACCTTACATTCTGTGCTGAAACCTGACGAAGACACACAACAGTATGTGAGGGCCCATTGAAGCAAACACGTGTCTGTGCTGTTCAAACTTTTAGACAAAGGTCAAGTGTGTGTGTATATGTACCTGGGTCGTTTACTCTGACAGTGAGGTGGTACTCTGTTGCATCTCTGCGTTGGAGCATCTGCTTGGCCTGGATGCGGCCGCTGATGCCATCGATGGTAAAGACGGAGGAAGGGGTTTGGGTCACCAACGAATAGGAGAGCAGTGCGTTGGGTGTGTTGTCATCATCAGCATCATGCACCATCAGATGTCCGACTGGGCTGCCTGGAACCCAGAGGAACCATTCATACAAGTTATATGAGTTACTATTAGAATGCTTCAGCTCTGAACACACATACCTTTAATATAACAACACAGTCCTAACACCAGCCTCAACACAGTCCTAACACCAGCCTCAACACAGTCCTAACACCAGCCTCAACACAGTCCTAACACCAGCCTCAACACAGTCCTAACACCAGCCTCAACACAGTCCTAACACCAGCATCAACACAGTCCTAACACCAACCTCAACACAGTCCTGACACCAGCCTCAACACAGTCCTAACACCAGCCTCAACACAGTCCTAACACCAGCCTCAACACAGTCCTAACACCAGTCTCAACACAGTCCTAACACCAGCCTCAACAGAGTCCTAACACCAGTCTCAACACAGTCCTAACACCAGTCTCAACACAGTCCTAACGCCAGTCTCAACACAGTCCTAACGCCAGTCTCAACACAGTCCTAACGCCAGTCTCAACACAGTCCTAACATCAGTCTCAACACAGTCCTAACACCAGTCTCAACACAGTCCTAACATCAGTCTCAACACAGTCCTAACATCAGTCTCAACACAGTCCTAACACCAGTCTCAACACAGTCCTAACATCAGTCACAACACAGTCCTAACATCAGTCACAACACAGTCCTAACATCAGTCACAACACAGTCCTAACATCAGTCACAACACAGTCCTAACATCAGTCACAACACAGTCCTAACACCAGCCTCAACACAGTCCTAACATCAGTCTCAACACAGTCCTAACACCAGCCTCAACACAGTCCTAACATCAGTCACAACACAGTCCTAACATCAGTCACAACACAATCCTAACATCAAAGTCACAAGATACGAGACTTTTCACACATTTATGGAATGCACATCAGGGTCAATGAAATGTAAAAGTAAGTACAGTGCCTTGCGAAAGTATTCGGCCCCCTTGAACTTTGCGACCTTTTGCCACATTTCAGGCTTCAAACATAAAGATATAAAACTGTATTTTTTTGTGAAGAATCAACAACAAGTGGGACACAATCATGAAGTGGAACGACATTTATTGGATATTTCAAACTTTTTTAACAAATCAAAAACTGAAAAATTGGGCGTGCAAAATTATTCAGCCCCCTTAAGTTAATACTTTGTAGCGCCACCTTTTGCTGCGATTACAGCTGTAAGTCGCTTGGGGTATGTCTCTATCAGTTTTGCACATCGAGAGACTGACATTTTTTCCCATTCCTCCTTGCAAAACAGCTCGAGCTCAGTGAGGTTGGATGGAGATTTGTTCATTTGTGAACAGCAGTTTTCAGTTCTTTCCACAGATTCTCGATTGGATTCAGGTCTGGACTTTGACTTGGCCATTCTAACACCTGGATATGTTTATTTTTGAACCATTCCATTGTAGATTTTGCTTTATGTTTTGGATCATTGTCTTGTTGGAAGACAAATCTCCGTCCCAGTCTCAGGTCTTTTGCAGACTCCATCAGGTTTTCTTCCAGAATGGTCCTGTATTTGGCTCCATCCATCTTCATATCAATTTTAACCATCTTCCCTGACCCTGCTGAAGAAAAGCAGGCCCAAACCATGATGCTGCCACCACCATGTTTGACAGTGGGGATGGTGTGTTCAGGGTGATGAGCTGTGTTGCTTTTACGCCAAACATAACGTTTTGCATTGTTGCCAAAAAGTTCAATTTTGGTTTCATCTGACCAGAGCACCTTCTTCCACATGTTTGGTGTGTCTCCCAGGTGGCTTGTGGCAAACTTTAAACAACACTTTTATGGATATCTTTAAGAAATGGCTTTCTTCTTGCCACTCTTCCAGATTTGTGCAATATACGACTGATTGTTGTCCCATGGACAGAGTCTCCCACCTCAGCTGTAGATCTCTGCAGTTCATCCAGGGTGATCATGGGCCTCTTGGCTGCATCTCTGATCAGTCTTCTCCTTGTATGAGCTGAAAGTTTAGAGGGACGGCCAGGTCTTGGTAGATTTGCAGTGGTCTGATACTCCTTCCATTTCAATATTATGGCTTGCACAGTGCTCCTTGGGATGTTTAAAGCTTGGGAAATCTTTTTGTATCCAAATCCGGCTTTAAACTTCTTCACAACAGTATCTCAGACCTGCCTGGTGTGTTCCTTGTTCTTCATGATGATCTCTGCGCTTTTAACGGACCTCTGAGACTATCACAGTGCAGGTGCATTTATACGGAGACTTGATTACACACAGGTGGATTGTATTTATCATCATTAGTCATTTAGGTCAACATTGGATCATTCAGAGATCCTCACTGAACTTCTGGAGAGAGTTTGCTGCACTGAAAGTAAAGGGGCTGAATAATTTTGCACGCCCAATTTTTCAGTTTTTGTTTTGTTAAAAAAGTTTGAAATATCCAATAAATGTCATTCCACTTCATGATTGTGTCCCACTTGTTGTTGATTCTTCACAAAAAAATACAGTTTTATATCTTTATGTTTGAAGCCTGAAATGTGGCAAAAGGTCGCAAAGTTCAAGGGGGCCGAATACTTTCGCAAGGCACTGTATGTGGACACCTGCTCGTCAAACATCTCATTCCAAAATCATGGGCATTAATATCGAGTTGGTCCCCCATTTGCTGCTATGGCTTAAATAGCCGAATCCACTAATTTAAAGTGGTGTCCATATACTTCTGGCTGTGTAGTGAATCACACATCTCCATCCTATCACACACACACACATCCAGTAGTTAGTTACCTGTGGGTTCGTTCTCCTGCACTTCAAACACACTGAGTTCCTCCTCACAGATTGGAGCGTTATCATTCACATCGTCCACCACCACCTGCACTTCCAGGGGAGGGTCTACCTGGTTACCATAGCTATCCTCAGCAAACACCACCAGGATGTACTGGAACACACACACACACATTTATTTTTTAGTTTTTAGTTCACATTTATTTTTCTGTGAACTATCCAGTGATGGACAGTACTCCATTAAATAATGCTGCTTGGGACCAGAGTGGTAGATAGTGATTGTGATGAGGAGGACTAGCTGGTTACCATGGCCTTGTCCTCTCTGTCCAGCTCCTCAGTCAGCAGAATGTCTCCTTCCTCTGTGACATTGAAGGGGAACGTCAGCTCCCGTTCTTTCTGTACCAGCCTGTAGAAGGCACTGGGATCATTAGACTGGACCTGCAGGGAGACATCAGACAGTCAGACAGACAGTCAGACAGACAGACAGACAGACAGACAGACAGACAGACAGACAGACAGACAGACAGACAGACAGACAGACAGACAGACAGACAGACAGACAGACAGACAGACAGACAGACAGACAGACAGACAGACAGACAGACAGACAGACAGACAGCCAGCTAGCCAGCTAGCTCGCTAGCTATAGATATGTCCTGTATCTGAACTGCTTTATATGTAACATTTTCCTTTAATCATGCAGTGATGTCAATAGGAGATCAAATTTAAGGTATGCATGCTGATTATGTGTTTTCTAGAGAGTCTCTTTATGTCCTTAGTGTTTTCTAAACAGTCTCTTTATGTCCTTAGTGTTTTCTAAACAGTCTCTTTATGTCCTTAGTGTTTTCTAAACAGTCTCTTTATGTCCTTATTGTTTTCAGTTTCCTTAGTACAGGGGCACCTATAGTGATTGTGTGAGTGTGATTTCCACCCCTGCCGTACCTTGCCGATAGGCATGGGGTATATCCCTTTCAACTGTTCTCTGAGGTTGATCGGTCCAGGATTGACCCACAGGTTCTCCTGCACGACAATTTTAACCCTCGCGTTACCGTTGAGAGCGTTCACCGACTCCCCGCCCATGTCCTCCACACGAACAATCAGCGTGAAGTCTGGGTCTTCCAGAGGGTTCAGCCTCCGAGACTCTACAACCACAGAGGAAGAAACAGGACCATTCACAGTCAATACACAGGCACCACCGAAGAAGACAGGCCCAAATGATTCCTTATTTCCCATATGGCACACTGTGTTTGACTGTCGCCCTGTATGTCTATGGATGAACTGGCCAAACGTAGGGCCCTGGACAAAAGTAGTGTACTAGTAGTAGTGTACTATACGGGAATATCTGAGCATGACCTCGGGGCTCTCTGTGTGACAACACAGGGGTCAGAGGTGAGAGGTCAGGCTGCTCTGGCCAGTGGCCACAGCTGAACTCAACAACATTATGTAGAGGAGGTTCTGTTCAGCAGCCTCTCAATCACACCATTAACCTCATAATCAGCTTTAATCACTTGAATTAATCTATCTATCCCTCGCTCTCTATGCCTGTCTCTATCCCTCACTCTCTCTATCCCTCACTCTCTCTATCCCTATCTCTCTCTCTATCCCTATCTCTCTCTTTATCCCCCCCCCTCTCTCTCTGCCTGACATGTTTCCAAGTGTCTGCATGTGCTCTGCTCTATTTGCTTCCTCTCTGAAATGCCCTCCTCTTTTTATCTCTTTATCAGCCCCCCTTGTGGTCTGCTATGGGCTCAATCATCTATCTATTTGGACCATCTTGGTCAGGTTTACCTGACAATAGTGATTTTATAGTTTCATCTTAAACTACATATAAATATAGTGAAGTACACACAGACCTGCTCTCTGCACACAGCTGTAGAAGGGGTTGAGTTCATAAGGGATGTCCCCTGTGGGGGTGCAGTAGTCATCAAACCTCTTCTTCAGAGAATCACTGAAGTCCCCTCCTCTGGAATGAATAACACTTTCTCTGGCCTTCAGCAGACGCTCTCCTGCAGGAACACACACACACACACACACACACACACACACACACACACACACACACACACACACACACACACACACACACACACACACACACACACACACACACACACACACACACACACACACACACACACACACACACACACACACACACACACACACAGCTGTAATCAGTAACATAATCACGTGGTCAATCTGACACCAAGCATGTGTTAATCTGATGTGTTAATCTGGAGCATGAGAGTTGAGTTGTGGTGATCTGGGCTGGTGTGAGATTAAAGGATGCAGAACTCACAGATTAGCACTCATACAGGATGAGATTAGAGACCACAACATCTGGGATTATCTATGTGTGTGCACTTTGAGGATCTCCAGGAGTGTGTGTGTGTGTTACCCTCGGCAGTAGTAGAAATCTCTCCTGTGTTGCTGTTGATCTGGAAGAACAGGGTGTTGTCTCTGTTGGGGATCTGGGAGACCAGGGTGTAACTCAGATGGGCGTTGGGAGACTCTGGGTCGTCCAGGTCAGTAGCAAACACACACGCAAATGGAACACCTACAACACACACACACATATAATGAACACACACACAGACAGACAAACAGTCAGTCAGACAGAGTGACAGACAGAGTGACAGGCAGACAGACCTGCGGGGGTACGTTCCTTGACGATGCCGATGTAGTCAGTCTGGTTGAAGGACGGGGCGTGGTTGTTGACATCCAACACGTTGATGGTGATGATGACTGGACCTTCTACTGGTTCTGAACCCACTAAGGCCTCCAGCTACAACAACAACAACAACAACATGAAGATGGGATGTGTGTGTGGGTCTATACTAAATGACATTGTGTATGTGTGTGCATGCAGGTACTTGTCAGATCTGTGAATCGACAGTGTGTGTATGTCTGTGTGTGTGTCCTACCAGCTCTCACAGTCTCACATCAGAATTAGACGTTCATCCAAGTTGTTCCAAATGTCAAATTTGGATGTGTTTAAGGTTAAGTTTAGGTATTAAGTCAGAATTGTTAAGCTGAGGCATTAACTCCAAATTCTTAAGGTTAGACATTAACTCTGAATGGTTAAGGTAAGGGTTAAGGTTAGACATTAACTCTGAATGGTTAAGGTAAGGGTTAAGGTTTGGGATAGGCTTAATTTAAAAAAAATCTGAAACAACTTTCTATTGCTGGATTTGAACATGCAACCTTTGGAATGATAATGCAATCTCTATTGCACTCCACACTGCCCTTTCCTACCTGGACAAAAGGAACACCTATATGAGAATGCTATTCATTGACTACTGCTCAGCGTCCAACACCATACCATAGTACACTCAAAGCTCATCACTAAGCTAAGGAACCTGGGACTAAACACCTCCCTCTGCAACTGGATCCTGGACTTCCTGACGGGCCGCCCCAGGTGGTGAGGGTGGTAGCAACACATCTGCCACGCTGATCCTCAACACTGAAGCTCCCCAGGGGTGCGTGCTCAGTCCCCTCATGTACTCCCTGTTAACCCACGACTGCATGGCCAGGCACAACTCCAACACCATCATTAAGTTTGCAGACGACACAATCGTCTGTGTCTGATCACCGACATAGACGAGACAGCCTATAGGGAGGAGGTCAGAGACCTGGCCGGGTGGTGCCAGAATAACAACCTATCCCTCAACGTAACCAAGACTAAGGAGATGATTATGGACTACAGGAAAAGGACCACCGAGCTCGTCCCCATTCTCATCGACGGGGCTGTAGTGGAGCAGGTTGAGAGCTTCAAATTCCTTGGTGTCCACATCAACAACAAACTAGAATGGTCCAAACACACCAAGACAGTTGTGAAGAGGGCACGACAAAGCCTATTCCCGCTCTGGAAACTAAAATGATTTGGCATGGGTCCTGAGATCCTCAAAAGGTTCTATAGCTGCAACATCGAGAGCATCCTGACCGGTTGCATCACTGCCTGGTACGGTAATTGCTCGGCCTCCGACCGCAAGGCACTACAGAGGGTAGTGCGTACGGCCCAGTACATCACTGGGGCTAAGGTGCCTGCCATCCAGGACCTCTATACCAGGCGGTGTCAGAGGAAGGCCCTAACAATTGTCAAAGACCCCAGCCACAGACTGTTCTCTCTACTATCGCATGGCAAGCAGTACCGGAGTGCCAAGTCAAGGACAAAAAGGCTTCTCAACCAAAATGGTTACCCGGACTATTTGCATTGTGTGCCTCCCCCAACCCCTCTTTTACTCTGCTGCTACTCTGTTTATCATATATGCATAGTCACTTTAACTATACATTCATGTACATACTATCTCAATTGGCCCGACCAACCAGTGCTCCCGCACATTGGCTAAGAGGAGAAGAGGAGAACTGCATTGTGTCCCATCCACCCGCCAACCCCTCTTTTACGCTACTGCTACTCTCTGTTCATCATATATGCATAGTCACTTTAACGATACCTACATGTACATACTACCTCAATCAGCCTGACTAACCAGTGTCTGTATATAGCCTTGCTACTCTTTTTTCAAATGTCTTTTTACTGTTGTTTTATTTCTTTACTTACCTACACACCGACAACTTTTTTTCGCACTATTGGTTAGAGCCTGTAAGTAAGCATTTCACTGTAAGGTCACCTGTTGTATTCGGCACGTGTGACAAATACACTTTGATTTGATTTGATTTGAATCAGAGGCAGATGCTTACGCCCATCCACCAGCCCCGTCCACAATGCCCAAACCTACTTGTAGGTAACAGCACTCACTGTTGCCCCTAGTGGGCAGTTTCCACTTGTCTGTCCACATCCATGACATGGATGGACATCAAATACTAACTTGTATCACCTGTATGTTAACTACTATAGTGTTTGTCTGTGTGTGTTAACTACTATAGTGTGTGGTCTGTGTATGTTAATTACTACATTGTGTGGTCTGTGCATGTTAACTACTACATTGTGTGGTCTGTGTATGTTAACTACTATAGTGTTTGTCTCTGTGTGTTAACTACTATAGTGTGTGGTCTGTGTATGTTAATTACTACATTGTGTGGTCTGTGCATGTTAACTACTACATTGTGTGGTCTGTGTATGTTAACTACTATAGTGTTTGTCTCTGTGTGTTAACTACTATAGTGTGTGGTCTGTGCATGTTAATAACTATAGTGTGTGGTCTGTGTATGTTAACTACTATAGTGTTTGTCTGTGTATGTTAACTACTACATTGTGTGGTCTGTGTGTGTTAACTACTATAGTGTGTGGTCTGTGCATGTTAATAACTATAGTGTGTGGTCTGTGTATGTTAACTACTATAGTGTGTGGTCTGTGTATGTTAACTACTATAGTGTGTGGTCTGTGTATGTTAACTACTATAGTGTTTGTCTGTGTATGTTAACTACTATAGTGTGTGGTCTGTGCATGTTAATAACTATAGTGTGTGGTCTGTGTATGTTAACTACTATAGTGTTTGTCTGTGTATGTTAACTACTACATTGTGTGGTCTGTGTATGTTAACTACTATAGTGTTTGTCTGTGTGTGTTAACTACTATAGTGTGTGGTCTGTGTATGTTAACTACTACATTGTGTGGTCTGTATATGTTAACTACTATAGTGTTTGTCTGTGTATGTTAACTACTATAGTGTTTGTCTGTGTGTGTTAACTACTATAGTGTGTGGTCTGTGTATGTTAACTACTACATTGTGTGGTCTGTGTATGTTAACTACTATAGTGTTTGTCTGTGTGTGTTAACTACTATAGTGTGTGGTCTGTGTATGTTAACTACTATAGTGTGTGGTCTGTGTATGTTAACTACTATAGTGTGTGGTCTGTGTATGTTAACTACTATAGTGTTTGTCTGTGTGTGTTAACTACTATAGTGTGTGGTCTGTATATGTTAACTACTATAGTGTTTGTCTGTGTATGTTAACTACTATAGTGTTTGTCTGTGTATGTTAACTACTATAGTGTGTGGTCTGTATATGTTAACTACTATAGTGTGTGGTCTGTATATGTTAACTACTATAGTGTGTGGTCTGTATATGTTAACTACTATAGTGTGTTGTCTGTGTATGTTAACTACTATAGTGTGTGGTCTGTGCATGTTAACTACTACATTGTGTGGTCTGTGTGTGTTAACTACTATAGTGTGTGGTCTGTGTGTGTTAACTACTACATTGTGTGGTCTGTGTATGTTAACTACTATAGTGTGTGGTCTGTGCATGTTAACTACTACATTGTGTGGTCTGTGTGTGTTAACTACTATAGTGTGTGGTCTGTGTATGTTAACTACTATAGTGTGTGGTCTGTATATGTTAACTACTATAGTGTTTGTCTGTGTATGTTAACTACTATAGTGTTTGTCTGTGTGTGTTAACTACTATAGTGTGTGGTCTGTGTATGTTAACTACTACATTGTGTGGTCTGTGTATGTTAACTACTATAGTGTTTGTCTGTGTGTGTTAACTACTATAGTGTGTGGTCTGTATATGTTAACTACTATAGTGTGTGGTCTGTGTATGTTAACTACTATAGTGTGTGGTCTGTGCATGTTAACTACTATAGTGTGTGGTCTGTGCATGTTAACTACTACATTGTGTGGTCTGTATATGTTAACTACTATAGTGTGTGGTCTGTATATGTTAACTACTATAGTGTGTGGTCTGTATATGTTAACTACTATAGTGTGTGGTCTGTGTATGTTAACTACTATAGTGTGTGGTCTGTGCATGTTAACTACTACATTGTGTGGTCTGTGTGTGTTAACTACTATAGTGTGTGGTCTGTGTGTGTTAACTACTACATTGTGTGGTCTGTGTATGTTAACTACTATAGTGTGTGGTCTGTATATGTTAACTACTATAGTGTGTGGTCTGTGCATGTTAACTACTACATTGTGTGGTCTGTGTATGTTAACTACTATAGTGTGTGGTCTGTGCATGTTAACTACTATAGTGTGTGGTCTGTGCATGTTAACTACTACATTGTGTGGTCTGTGTGTGTTAACTACTATAGTGTGTGGTCTGTGCATGTTAACTACTATAGTGTGTGGTCTGTGTATGTTAACTACTATAGTGTTTGTCTGTGTATGTTAACTACTATAGTGTGTGGTCTGTATATGTTAACTACTATAGTGTGTGGTCTGTATATGTTAACTACTATAGTGTGTGGTCTGTGTATGTTAACTACTATAGTGTGTGGTCTGTGCATGTTAACTACTATAGTGTGTGGTCTGTGTATGTTAACTACTATAGTGTTTGTCTGTGTATGTTAACTACTATAAAGTGTGGTCTGTATATGTTAACTACTATAGTGTGTGGTCTGTATATGTTAACTACTATAGTGTGTGGTCTGTGTATGTTAACTACTATAGTGTGTGGTCTGTGTATGTTAACTACTATAGTGTGTGGTCTGTGTATGTTAATAATTACTACATTGTGTGGTCTGTATATGTTAACTACTATAGTGTTTGTCTGTGTATGTTAACTACTATAGTGTGTGGTCTGTATATGTTAACTACTATAGTGTGTGGTCTGTATATGTTAACTACTATAGTGTTTGTCTGTGTATGTTAACTACTATAGTGTGTGGTCTGTGTATGTTAATAACTACTACATTGTGTGGTCTGTATATGTTAACTACTATAGTGTTTGTCTGTGTATGTTAACTACTATAGTGTGTGGTCTGTGTATGTTAATAACTACTACATTGTGTGGTCTGTATATGTTAACTACTATAGTGTTTGTCTGTGTATGTTAACTACTATAGTGTGTGGTCTGTATATGTTAACTACTATAGTGTGTGGTCTGTATATGTTAACTACTATAGTGTGTGGTCTGTATATGTTAACTACTATAGTGTGTGGTCTGTGTGTGTTAACTACTATAGTGTGTGGTCTGTGTGTGTTAACTACTACATTGTGTGGTCTGTATATGTTAACTACTATAGTGTGTGGTCTGTGTATGTTAACTACTATAGTGTGTGGTCTGTGTATGTTAACTACTATAGTGTTTGTCTGTGTATGTTAACTACTATAGTGTGTGGTCTGTGTATGTTAACTACTATAGTGTGTGGTCTGTGTGTGTTAACTACTACATTGTGTGGTCTGTGTATGTTAACTACTATAGTGTGTGGTCTGTATATGTTAACTACTATAGTGTGTGGTCTGTGTGTGTTAACTACTATAGTGTGTGGTCTGTGTATGTTAACTACTATAGTGTTTGTCTGTGTATGTTAACTACTATAGTGTGTGGTCTGTGCATGTTAATAACTATAGTGTGTGGTCTGTGTATGTTAACTACTATAGTGTGTGGTCTGTATATGTTAACTACTATAGTGTGTGGTCTGTGTGTGTTAACTACTATAGTGTTTGTCTGTGTGTGTTAACTACTATAGTGTTTGTCTGTATATGTTAACTACTATAGTGTGTGGTCTGTGCATGTTAACTACTATAGTGTGTGGT
The DNA here is from genome assembly GCF_018296145.1 of Oncorhynchus tshawytscha. Taxonomy (NCBI): domain Eukaryota; kingdom Metazoa; phylum Chordata; class Actinopteri; order Salmoniformes; family Salmonidae; genus Oncorhynchus; species Oncorhynchus tshawytscha. The sequence continues at coordinate 315,703 of NC_056431.1, forward strand.
CTGTGTGTGTTAACTACTATAGTGTGTGGTCTGTGTATGTTAACTACTATAGTGTGTGGTCTGTGCATGTTAATAACTACTACATTGTGTGGTCTGTGTATGTTAACTACTATAGTGTGTGGTCTGTGCATGTTAATAACTACTACATTGTGTGGTCTGTGTATGTTAACTACTATAGTGTGTGGTCTGTGTATGTTAACTACTATAGTGTGTGGTCTGTGTATGTTAACTACTACATTGTGTGGTCTGTGTATGTTAACTACTATAGTGTTTGTCTGTGTGTGTTAACTACTATAGTGTGTGGTCTGTATATGTTAACTACTATAGTGTGTGGTCTGTGTATGTTAACTACTATAGTGTGTGGTCTGTGCATGTTAACTACTATAGTGTGTGGTCTGTGCATGTTAACTACTACATTGTGTGGTCTGTGTATGTTAACTACTATAGTGTGTGGTCTGTGTGTGTTAACTACTATAGTGTGTGGTCTGTATATGTTAACTACTATAGTGTGTGGTCTGTGTATGTTAACTACTATAGTGTGTGGTCTGTGCATGTTAACTACTACATTGTGTGGTCTGTGTGTGTTAACTACTATAGTGTGTGGTCTGTGTGTGTTAACTACTACATTGTGTGGTCTGTGTATGTTAACTACTATAGTGTGTGGTCTGTGCATGTTAACTACTATAGTGTGTGGTCTGTGTATGTTAACTACTATAGTGTTTGTCTGTGTATGTTAACTACTATAGTGTGTGGTCTGTATATGTTAACTACTACATTGTGTGGTCTGTGTGTGTTAACTACTATAGTGTGTGGTCTGTGCATGTTAACTACTATAGTGTGTGGTCTGTGCATGTTAACTACTACATTGTGTGGTCTGTGTGTGTTAACTACTATAGTGTGTGGTCTGTGCATGTTAACTACTATAGTGTGTGGTCTGTATATGTTAACTACTATAGTGTTTGTCTGTGTATGTTAACTACTATAGTGTGTGGTCTGTATATGTTAACTACTATAGTGTGTGGTCTGTATATGTTAACTACTATAGTGTGTGGTCTGTGTATGTTAACTACTATAGTGTGTGGTCTGTGCATGTTAACTACTATAGTGTGTGGTCTGTGTATGTTAACTACTATAGTGTTTGTCTGTGTATGTTAACTACTATAAAGTGTGGTCTGTATATGTTAACTACTATAGTGTGTGGTCTGTATATGTTAACTACTATAGTGTGTGGTCTGTGTATGTTAACTACTATAGTGTGTGGTCTGTGTATGTTAACTACTATAGTGTGTGGTCTGTGTATGTTAATAATTACTACATTGTGTGGTCTGTATATGTTAACTACTATAGTGTTTGTCTGTGTATGTTAACTACTATAGTGTGTGGTCTGTATATGTTAACTACTATAGTGTGTGGTCTGTATATGTTAACTACTATAGTGTTTGTCTGTGTATGTTAACTACTATAGTGTGTGGTCTGTGTATGTTAATAACTACTACATTGTGTGGTCTGTATATGTTAACTACTATAGTGTTTGTCTGTGTATGTTAACTACTATAGTGTGTGGTCTGTGTATGTTAATAACTACTACATTGTGTGGTCTGTATATGTTAACTACTATAGTGTTTGTCTGTATATGTTAACTACTATAGTGTTTGTCTGTGTATGTTAACTACTATAGTGTTTGTCTGTGTATGTTAACTACTATAGTGTTTGTCTGTGTATGTTAACTACTATAGTGTGTGGTCTGTATATGTTAACTACTATAGTGTGTGGTCTGTATATGTTAACTACTATAGTGTGTGGTCTGTATATGTTAACTACTATAGTGTGTGGTCTGTGTGTGTTAACTACTATAGTGTGTGGTCTGTGTGTGTTAACTACTACATTGTGTGGTCTGTATATGTTAACTACTATAGTGTGTGGTCTGTGTATGTTAACTACTATAGTGTGTGGTCTGTGTATGTTAACTACTACATTGTGTGGTCTGTATATGTTAACTACTATAGTGTGTGGTCTGTGTATGTTAACTACTATAGTGTTTGTCTGTGTATGTTAACTACTATAGTGTTTGTCTGTGTATGTTAACTACTATAGTGTGTGGTCTGTATATGTTAACTACTATAGTGTGTGGTCTGTATATGTTAACTACTATAGTGTGTGGTCTGTATATGTTAACTACTATAGTGTGTGGTCTGTGTGTGTTAACTACTATAGTGTGTGGTCTGTGTGTGTTAACTACTACATTGTGTGGTCTGTATATGTTAACTACTATAGTGTGTGGTCTGTGTATGTTAACTACTATAGTGTGTGGTCTGTGTATGTTAACTACTATAGTGTTTGTCTGTGTATGTTAACTACTATAGTGTGTGGTCTGTGTATGTTAACTACTATAGTGTGTGGTCTGTGTGTGTTAACTACTACATTGTGTGGTCTGTGTATGTTAACTACTATAGTGTGTGGTCTGTATATGTTAACTACTATAGTGTGTGGTCTGTGTGTGTTAACTACTATAGTGTGTGGTCTGTGTATGTTAACTACTATAGTGTTTGTCTGTGTATGTTAACTACTATAGTGTGTGGTCTGTGCATGTTAATAACTATAGTGTGTGGTCTGTGTATGTTAACTACTATAGTGTGTGGTCTGTATATGTTAACTACTATAGTGTGTGGTCTGTGTGTGTTAACTACTATAGTGTTTGTCTGTGTGTGTTAACTACTATAGTGTTTGTCTGTATATGTTAACTACTATAGTGTGTGGTCTGTGCATGTTAACTACTATAGTGTTTGTCTGTGTATGTTAACTACTATAGTGTGTGGTCTGTGTATGTTAACTACTATAGTGTGTGGTCTGTGTGTGTTAACTACTATAGTGTGTGGTCTGTGTATGTTAACTACTATAGTGTGTGGTCTGTGTGTGTTAACTACTACATTGTGTGGTCTGTATATGTTAACTACTATAGTGTGTGGTCTGTGTATGTTAACTACTATAGTGTGTGGTCTGTGTATGTTAACTACTACATTGTGTGGTCTGTATATGTTAACTACTATAGTGTGTGGTCTGTGTATGTTAACTACTATAGTGTTTGTCTGTGTATGTTAACTACTATAGTGTTTGTCTGTGTATGTTAACTACTATAGTGTGTGGTCTGTATATGTTAACTACTATAGTGTGTGGTCTGTATATGTTAACTACTATAGTGTGTGGTCTGTATATGTTAACTACTATAGTGTGTGGTCTGTGTGTGTTAACTACTATAGTGTGTGGTCTGTGTGTGTTAACTACTACATTGTGTGGTCTGTATATGTTAACTACTATAGTGTGTGGTCTGTGTATGTTAACTACTATAGTGTGTGGTCTGTGTATGTTAACTACTATAGTGTTTGTCTGTGTATGTTAACTACTATAGTGTGTGGTCTGTGTATGTTAACTACTATAGTGTGTGGTCTGTGTGTGTTAACTACTACATTGTGTGGTCTGTGTATGTTAACTACTATAGTGTGTGGTCTGTATATGTTAACTACTATAGTGTGTGGTCTGTGTGTGTTAACTACTATAGTGTGTGGTCTGTGTATGTTAACTACTATAGTGTTTGTCTGTGTATGTTAACTACTATAGTGTGTGGTCTGTGCATGTTAATAACTATAGTGTGTGGTCTGTGTATGTTAACTACTATAGTGTGTGGTCTGTATATGTTAACTACTATAGTGTGTGGTCTGTGTGTGTTAACTACTATAGTGTTTGTCTGTGTGTGTTAACTACTATAGTGTTTGTCTGTATATGTTAACTACTATAGTGTGTGGTCTGTGCATGTTAACTACTATAGTGTGTGGTCTGTGTGTGTTAACTACTATAGTGTGTGGTCTGTGTATGTTAACTACTATAGTGTGTGGTCTGTGCATGTTAATAACTACTACATTGTGTGGTCTGTGTATGTTAACTACTATAGTGTGTGGTCTGTGCATGTTAATAACTACTACATTGTGTGGTCTGTGTATGTTAACTACTATAGTGTGTGGTCTGTGTATGTTAACTACTATAGTGTTTGTCTGTGCATGTTAACTACTATAGTGTGTGGTCTGTATATGTTAACTACTATAGTGTGTGGTCTGTGTATGTTAACTACTATAGTGTTTGTCTGTGTATGTTAACTACTATAGTGTGTGGTCTGTATATGTTAACTACTACATTGTGTGGTCTGTATATGTTAACTACTATAGTGTGTGGTCTGTGTATGTTAACTACTATAGTGTGTGGTCTGTGTATGTTAACTACTATAGTGTTTGTCTGTGTGTGTTAACTACTATAGTGTGTGGTCTGTGTATGTTAACTACTATAGTGTTTGTCTGTGTGTGTTAACTACTATAGTGTGTGGTCTGTGTATGTTAACTACTATAGTGTTTGTCTGTGTGTGTTAACTACTATAGTGTGTGGTCTGTGTGTGTTAACTACTATAGTGTGTGGTCTGTGTATGTTAACTACTATAGTGTGTGGTCTGTGTGTGTTAACTACTACATTGTGTGGTCTGTGTATGTTAACTACTATAGTGTGTGGTCTGTATATGTTAACTACTATAGTGTGTGGTCTGTGTGTGTTAACTACTATAGTGTGTGGTCTGTGTATGTTAACTACTATAGTGTTTGTCTGTGTATGTTAACTACTATAGTGTGTGGTCTGTGCATGTTAATAACTATAGTGTGTGGTCTGTGTATGTTAACTACTATAGTGTGTGGTCTGTATATGTTAACTACTATAGTGTGTGGTCTGTGTGTGTTAACTACTATAGTGTTTGTCTGTGTGTGTTAACTACTATAGTGTTTGTCTGTATATGTTAACTACTATAGTGTGTGGTCTGTGCATGTTAACTACTATAGTGTGTGGTCTGTGTGTGTTAACTACTATAGTGTGTGGTCTGTGTATGTTAACTACTATAGTGTGTGGTCTGTATATGTTAACTACTATAGTGTGTGGTCTGTGTGTGTTAACTACTATAGTGTGTGGTCTGTGTGTGTTAACTACTACATTGTGTGGTCTGTATATGTTAACTACTATAGTGTGTGGTCTGTGTATGTTAACTACTATAGTGTGTGGTCTGTGTATGTTAACTACTACATTGTGTGGTCTGTATATGTTAACTACTATAGTGTGTGGTCTGTGTATGTTAACTACTATAGTGTTTGTCTGTGTATGTTAACTACTATAGTGTTTGTCTGTGTATGTTAACTACTATAGTGTGTGGTCTGTATATGTTAACTACTATAGTGTGTGGTCTGTATATGTTAACTACTATAGTGTGTGGTCTGTATATGTTAACTACTATAGTGTGTGGTCTGTGTGTGTTAACTACTATAGTGTGTGGTCTGTGTGTGTTAACTACTACATTGTGTGGTCTGTATATGTTAACTACTATAGTGTGTGGTCTGTGTATGTTAACTACTATAGTGTGTGGTCTGTGTATGTTAACTACTATAGTGTTTGTCTGTGTATGTTAACTACTATAGTGTGTGGTCTGTGTATGTTAACTACTATAGTGTGTGGTCTGTGTGTGTTAACTACTACATTGTGTGGTCTGTGTATGTTAACTACTATAGTGTGTGGTCTGTATATGTTAACTACTATAGTGTGTGGTCTGTGTGTGTTAACTACTATAGTGTGTGGTCTGTGTATGTTAACTACTATAGTGTTTGTCTGTGTATGTTAACTACTATAGTGTGTGGTCTGTGCATGTTAATAACTATAGTGTGTGGTCTGTGTATGTTAACTACTATAGTGTGTGGTCTGTATATGTTAACTACTATAGTGTGTGGTCTGTGTGTGTTAACTACTATAGTGTTTGTCTGTGTGTGTTAACTACTATAGTGTTTGTCTGTATATGTTAACTACTATAGTGTGTGGTCTGTGCATGTTAACTACTATAGTGTGTGGTCTGTGTGTGTTAACTACTATAGTGTGTGGTCTGTGTATGTTAACTACTATAGTGTGTGGTCTGTGCATGTTAATAACTACTACATTGTGTGGTCTGTGTATGTTAACTACTATAGTGTGTGGTCTGTGCATGTTAATAACTACTACATTGTGTGGTCTGTGTATGTTAACTACTATAGTGTGTGGTCTGTGTATGTTAACTACTATAGTGTTTGTCTGTGCATGTTAACTACTATAGTGTGTGGTCTGTATATGTTAACTACTATAGTGTGTGGTCTGTGTATGTTAACTACTATAGTGTTTGTCTGTGTATGTTAACTACTATAGTGTGTGGTCTGTATATGTTAACTACTACATTGTGTGGTCTGTATATGTTAACTACTATAGTGTGTGGTCTGTGTATGTTAACTACTATAGTGTGTGGTCTGTGTATGTTAACTACTATAGTGTTTGTCTGTGTGTGTTAACTACTATAGTGTGTGGTCTGTGTATGTTAACTACTATAGTGTTTGTCTGTGTGTGTTAACTACTATAGTGTGTGGTCTGTGTATGTTAACTACTATAGTGTTTGTCTGTGTGTGTTAACTACTATAGTGTGTGGTCTGTGTGTGTTAACTACTATAGTGTGTGGTCTGTATATGTTAACTACTATAGTGTGTGGTCTGTATATGTTAACTACTATAGTGTGTGGTCTGTGTGTGTTAACTACTATAGTGTGTGGTCTGTGTGTGTTAACTACTATAGTGTGTGGTCTGTGTATGTTAACTACTATAGTGTGTGGTCTGTATATGTTAACTACTATAGTGTGTGGTCTGTGTGTGTTAACTACTATAGTGTGTGGTCTGTGTGTGTTAACTACTATAGTGTTTGTCTGTGTGTGTTAACTACTATAGTGTGTGGTCTGTGTGTGTTAACTACTATAGTGTTTGTCTGTGTGTGTTAACTACTATAGTGTGTGGTCTGTGTGTGTTAACTACTATAGTGTGTGGTCTGTGTGTGTTAACTACTATAGTGTTTGTCTGTGTGTGTTAACTACTATAGTGTGTGGTCTGTGTGTGTTAACTACTATAGTGTGTGGTCTGTGTGTGTTAACTACTATAGTGTTTGTCTGTGTGTGTTAACTACTATAGTGTGTGGTCTGTGTGTGTTAACTACTATAGTGTGTGGTCTGTGTGTGTTAACTACTATAGTGTGTGGTCTGTGTATGTTAACTACTATAGTGTGTGGTCTGTGTATGTTAACTACTATAGTGTGTGGTCTGTGCATGTTAACTACTATAGTGTGTGGTCTGTGCATGTTAACTACTATAGTGTGTGGTCTGTGCATGTTAACTACTATAGTGTGTGGTCTGTGTATGTTAACTACTATAGTGTGTGGTCTGTATATGTTAACTACTATAGTGTGTGGTCTGTGCATGTTAACTACTATAGTGTGTGGTCTGTGTATGTTAACTACTATAGTGTGTGGTCTGTGCATGTTAACTACTATAGTGTGTGGTCTGTGTATGTTAACTACTATAGTGTGTGGTCTGTGCATGTTAACTACTATAGTGTTTGTCTGTGTATGTTAACTACTATAGTGTTTGTCTGTGTATGTTAACTACTACATTGTGTGGTCTGTGTATGTTAACTACTATAGTGTGTGGTCTGTGTATGTTAACTACTATAGTGTGTGGTCTGTGTATGTTAACTACTATAGTGTGTGGTCTGTGTATGTTAACTACTATAGTGTTTGTCTGTGCATGTTAACTACTATAGTGTTTGTCTGTGTATGTTAACTACTACATTGTGTGGTCTGTGTATGTTAACTACTATAGTGTTTGTCTGTGTATGTTAACTACTATAGTGTTTGTCTGTGTATGTTAACTACTATAGTGTGTGGTCTGTGCATGTTAACTACTATAGTGTTTGTCTGTGTATGTTAACTACTATAGTGTTTGTCTGTGCATGTTAACTACTATAGTGTTTGTCTGTGTATGTTAACTACTACATTGTGTGGTCTGTGTATGTTAACTACTATAGTGTTTGTCTGTGTATGTTAACTACTATAGTGTTTGTCTGTGTATGTTAACTACTATAGTGTTTGTCTGTGTATGTTAACTACTTGTTAAGGGAATTTTTATCAATGATGACTAATTATGTATACATTTCAATCAGGACTGACTAATCAGTTACTGTATATGTACTAATCAGAATACTATTATGTTACTGTATATGCATGAATTTTATTTTTAATCTTAGTACTGAATATAATGTGTGTAAATATAATCAAGAATTAGAACAATGACTGTCTGTACCATGGTAGAAATGAATGAACTTATAGCCCGACTGGCTAAAAGGCTTATCTACACCAGCTGGCCTAGGCTCGGTCATATATCATCTTAATAGGGAGAGACGATGTGAGAACCATACAGCCATTGTACTAGAGCGGAGATGACACGGGCTGTTACTAAAACTAATGACGTCATTTTCAGTTTATAACCTGTGGTAAAATGTGTAAGGAGCAGTGCTCTCGTGAATAAAAGCTGCTGGTTGACTTTAAGACTGAGCTCTATCAATTTTATACAAATAAGGGTCATACAAATCCTTATGAATTGACAGAGTGTTTGATTTTAATTGGGTATTAAAACAGAGGAATTTAATTCCTGTAACACTACTACATTGTGTGGTCTGTGTATGTTAACTACTATAGTGTTTGTCTGTGTACGTTAACTACTATAGTGTTTGTCTGTGTGTGTTTAAAACCTCTTCAGGATCGGACCCATTTTTTAAATTTTTGCCTAAAATAACATAGCCAAATCTAGTTGCCTGTAACTCAGGCCCTGAAGCAAGGATATGTATATTCTTGATTACATTTGAAAGGAAACACTTTGAAGTTTGTGGAAATGTGAAAGGAATGTAAGAGAATATAACACAATAGATACGGTAAAAGATAATACAACAAAAAAACAAAACGTTATTTTGTATTTTTTTGTACCATCACCTTTGAAATGCAAGAGAAAGACCATCGTGTTTTATTCCAAATGCAATTTAGATTTTGGCCACTAGATGACAGAAGTGTATGCGCAAAGTTTTAGACTGATCCAATGAACCATTGTATGTATGTTAAAAATGTTGTATCAAGACTGCCCAAATGTGCCTAATTGGTTTATTAATAACTTTTCATGTTCAAAACTGTGCACTCTCAAACAATAGCATGGTTTCACTGTAATAGCTACTGTAAATTGGACAGTGCAAAATGTAAGCTTTCTGCCAATATCAGATATGTCTATGTCCTGGGAAATGTTCTTCTTACTTACAACCTCATACTAATCGCATTAGCCTACGTTAGCTCAACAGTCCCGCAGGGGACCCACCGATCCTGAAGAAGTTTTAAACTTCTACAGTGTGTGTGTGTGTGTGTGTGTGTGTTAACTTCTACAGTGTGTGTCTGTGTGTGTTAACTTCTACAGTGCGTGTGTGTTAACTTCTACAGTGTGTGTCTGTGTGTGTTAACTTCTACAGTGTGTGTGTGTGTGTTAACTTCTACAGTGTGTGTGTGTGTGTGTGTGTGTGTGTGTGTGTGTGTGTGTGTGTGTGTGTGTGTGTGTGTGTGTGAACTTCTACAGTGTGTGTGTGTGTGTGTGAACTTCTACAGTGTGTGTGTGTGCGTGTGTGTGAACTTCTACAGTGTGTGTCTGTTAACTCTACAGTGTGTGTGTGTGTGTGTGTGTGTGTGTGTGTGTGTGTGTGTGTGTGTGTGTGTGTGTGTTAACTTCTACAGTGTGTGTGTGAACTTCTACAGTGTGTGTGTGTCTGTGTGTGTTAACTTCTATTGTGTGTGTGTGTGTTAACTTCTAGAGTGTGTGTCTGTGTGTGTCAACTTCTACAGTGTGTGTCTGTGAGTGTTAACTTCTATTGTGTGTGTGTGTGTGTGTGTGTGTGTCAACTTCTACAGTGTGTGTCTGTGAGTGTTAACTTCTACAGTGTGTGTGTGTGTGTGTGTGTGTTAACTTCTACAGTGTGTGTCTGAGTGTTATCTTCTACAGTGTGTCTGTGTGTGTCAACTTCTACAGTGTGTGTCTGTGTCTGTGAGTGTTAACTTCTACAGTGTGTGTGTGTGTGTGTGTTAACTTCTACAGTGTGTGTCTGAGTGTTATCTTCTACAGTGTGTCTGTGTGTGTGTGTCAACTTCTACAGTGTGTGTCTGTGTGTGTTAACTTCTACAGTCTGTGTGTGTGTGTGTTAACTTCTACAGTGTATGTTAACTTCTACAGTGTGTGTTAACTTCTACAGTGTGTGTTAACTTCTACAGTGTGTGTGTGTTAACTTCTACAGTGTATGTTAACTTCTACAGTTTGTGTGTGTGTGTGTGTAATCTTCTACAGTGTATGTTAACTTCTACAGTGTGTGTTAACTTCTACCGTGTGTGTTAACTTCTACTGTGTGTGTTAACTTATACTGTGTGTGTTAACTTCTACAGTGTGTGTTAACTTCTACAGTGTGTTAACTTTTACAGTGTGTGTTAAATTCTACAGTGTGTGTTATCTTCTACAGTGTGTGTGTGTTAACTTCTACAGTGTGTGTTAACTTCTACAGTGTGTGTTAACTTATACTGTGTGTGTTTGTGTTATCTTCTACAGTGTGTGTGTGTGTGTGCTAACTTCTACAGTGTGTGTTAACTTCTATAGTGTGTGTGTGTGTGTGTTATCTTTTACAGTGTGTGTGTGTTATCTTCTATAGTGTGTGTTGACCTCTACAGTGTGTGTTAACTTCTACAGTGTGTGTGTGTTATCTTCTACAGTGTGTGTTAACTTCTACAGTGTGTGTTAACTTATACTGTGTGTGTTTGTGTTATCTTCTACAGTGTGTGTGTGTGTGTGCTAACTTCTACAGTGTGTGTTAACTTCTATAGTGTGTGTGTGTGTGTGTTATCTTTTACAGTGTGTGTGTGTTATCTTCTATAGTGTGTGTTGACCTCTACAGTGTGTGTTAACTTCTACAGTGTGTGTGTGTTATCTTCTACAGTGTGTGTTAACTTCTACAGTGTGTGTGTGTGTGTGTAATCTTCTACAGTGTGTGTGTTAACTTCTAGTGTGTTATCTTCTACAGTGTGAGTGTGTGTGTGTTAACTTCTACAGTGTGTGTGTGTGTTAACTTCTACAGTGTGTGTGTGTGTTAACTTCTACAGTGTGTGTGTGCGTGTGTGTGTGTGTTTGTTTGTGTGTGTGTGTGTGTGTGTTTGTGTGTGTGTGTGTTTGTGTGTGTGTGTGTGTGTCACCTCCAGAGTATGTGTCTGTGTGTGGGCCCAGTCCAGGGTCTGTTCCAGGTAGAGCCAGCCGTCCTCTGAGATGCTGATCTTTCCTTCAGTCTCTCCTGTCAATCTGAACCCATCAACCTCGAGGTGGGACGCTTGGAACTGCAGACGGAGGGAGAATGTATTAATACAAAGACCAGAAATGAAGGGGACAGGTGTGTGTGTGTTACCTGGTAGAGGGCGTAGGGTACAGGTGTCCCCTCTGGTACGTCTAGAACCTTGTTCTCCAGTGGTCCCTTCTCCAGGCCTTTCCCACCAGCCTATCACAACACGTGATGAATATACAGTAGACCAACGTGATGAATATACAGTAGACCAGTGTTCCTGGACTCCAGTCGTTGAAAAGCTCTAGAGTTGCACATTTTTGCACCAGCCCAGTTCTTGCACTCCTGATTCAATCACTCAACTATAAATGAACACCTTGATTAGTTGAATCCGGTGTGCCAGTATTGGGCTGTAATGAAAATGTAAAACCCTTGGTGTTCTCAAGGACAAAACACTACAGCATGGGCTAGACGTTCTCTCTCTCCTTGCAGAAGGACAGTTACTCATTGACCGACTCTACAGATTTCCACTGAAGGAGACTGTCTGGTCTGCGTGAGCCTGTGTGTCTGTCCTTCATTCAATCTTTCAGTAACGCTAATAAGTCACAGAGGGCGGCACAACGCCCTGTGGCTCATTTCCAAGCCAACCAGAGCCAAAGCTCACCTTGCAGAAACAAACCGGAACAGAACCCAGAGAAGTCTCACTCCTCAAACAGTGACAGTCAAATATCAACGTAAGAGTTCATGTATGTAGAGTAATACAATATACAACTCAAACTCACGGTGGAGATGAGGAGGCTGAGCAGCAGCAGGTGCATTGTGGGATGTGCCATGATGAGCTTCAGGGATGAGACTCTGAGAGGAGAGAAGGAAGAGGAGAGGGAGAGGATGGGGTGGAGGAGGATTAGAAAACACAGAGGTAGACTGTAATAAACCCTTTGTCAATGAGAGGTTGTGTTGGTCAGGGCTTCCCAAACTCGTCCCTGGCCCCCCCTGGGTGCACGTTTTGTTTTTCCTCCCTGGCACTCTGACTACAGTGCACCAACCCATCCTCTAGGATTTGGTTCCTGAACAGGGTTGGTCCTTTGTTTGTGTTAGTGTTACATTGTCATGTGAAGATGAGAGTTTGGGAAACATCATCAAAGCTTGATGATGAGTTGGTTATTTGAATCAGCTGTGTAGTGCTATGTCAACAACCAAAACATGCACCCAGGTATGTGTGTGTGTGTGTGTGTGTGTGTGTGTGTGTGTGTGTGTGTGTGTGTGTGTGTGTGTGTGTGTGTGTGTGTGTGTGTGTGTGTGTGTGTGTGTGTGTGTGTGTGTGTGTGTGTGTGTGTGTGTGTGTGTGTGTGTGTGTGTGTGTGTGCATGCGTTTGTGTTTGTGTGTGTTTTTGTGTGTGTGTGTGTAGGGGTCCACCAGTGGTGAGAAGTGGTTCGTTTTTCAGCACATTCCCTGGTAGTAGAGTCTGTTACTAATTCACTTGAAGGACTAGAGTCAAGGGCAAACAGGCTCTTGACTTAGTATCTTAGTATCACTAACAGGGATCCACTAAGGGAGTGTACTGTAGTCCAACTGTCCCCTGCAAGTTCCATACTATCTCTCTCTCTTAGTATCACTAACAGGGATCCACTAAGGGAGTGTACTGTAGTCCAACTGTCCCCTGCAAGTTCCATACTATCTCTCTCTCTTAGTATCACTAACAGGGATCCACTAAGGGAGTGTACTGTAGTCCAACTGTCCCCCGCCAGGACCACACTATCTCTCTCTCTTAGTATCACTAACAGGGATCCACTAAGGGAGTGTACTGTAGTCCAACTGTCCCCTGCCAGTTCCACACTATCTCTCTCTCTTAGTATCAGTAACAGGGATCCACTAAGGGAGTGTACTGTAGTCCAACTGTCCCCTGCCAGTTCCACACTATCTCTCTCTCTTAGTATAACTAACAGGGATCCACTAAGGGAGTGTACTGTAGTCCAACTGTCCCCTGCCAGTTCCACACTATCTCTCTCTCTTAGTATCAGTAACAGGGATCCACTAAGGGAGTGTACTGTAGTCCAACTGTCCCCTGCCAGTTCTACACAATCTCTCTCTCTTAGTATCAGTAACAGGGATCCACTAAGGGAGTGTACTGTAGTCCAACTGTCCCCTGCCAGTTCCACACTATCTCTCTCTCTTAGTATCAGTAACAGGGATCCACTAAGGGAGTGTACTGTAGTCCAACTGTCCCCTGCCAGTTCCACACTATCTCTCTCTCTTAGTGTCACTAACAGGGATCCACTAAGGGAGTGTACTGTAGTCCAACTGTCCCCTGCCAGGACCACACTATCGCTCTCGTTATCAGACAGACTTTGAGCTGATGGGGAAGTCAATGGCCTTCATGTGTAGGACTCCTCCCACTCAACCAGAAAGCCCCGCCTCCTGGTTAGAAAAATCTGAGCCAGCAGCAGCCATGACTGACCATACATGGGAGTTTTAAGCTCTAGGGGCAGAGAGGGGACAGGTAGCTAGGCTATCTAGAGGAAGTATTCCCTTTGAATATGACTGGATGACCATCACCCCCCTCCCCCTCCCCCTCCAGACATGACTCATTCGTTAGTGAAAGGACACTCAGGTGTCAGACCCCCCCATGACCTGACAGTGACCTCAGAGCCTGATATAACAGTTTAGGGCAGGTGAACAGAGAGAGTAAAACCACCCTAAAGGTGTGTGTGTAATACTGTAGATTGAAATAGTGTCCGTCTGTGAGCTCCTCCTTGCCCCAACAGCAGCACAGTCATAGAGAGACAGAGACAGATATGAGGAACAGAATACATCTACTGAGAGCCAATTCTTATCTCTACTGACACTCCTTCACTATTAACACTCATGAGGATTCACAACACACACCCACACACCTGTCAACCTTACAAAATATATATATATATATATATATATATATATATATATATATATATATATATATATATATATATATATATATATATATATATATAAATATATACACAGTGCCTTCGGAAAGTATTCAGACCCCTTGACTTTTTCCACATTTTGTTACGTTACAGCCTCATTCTAAAATTGATTAAATTGTTTTATTTTCCCCTCATTAATCTACACACAATACCCAATAATGACAATGTGAAAACAGGTTTTTAGAACATTTTGCTCATTTCTTACAAATTAGAAACGGAACGATCACATTTACATAAGTATTAAGACCCTTCACTCAGTACTTTGTTGAAGCACCTTTGGCAGTGATTACAGCCTCAAGTCTTCTAGGGTATGATGCTACAAGCTTGGTACACCTGTATTTGGGGAGTTTCTCCCATTCATCTCTGCAGATCTTCTCAAGCTCTGTCAGGTTGGACGGTGAGCGTTACTGTACAGCTATTTTCAGGTCTCTCCAGAGATCTTCAATCAGGTTCAAGTCCAGGCTCTGGCTGGGCCACTCAAGTACATTCAGAGACTTGTCCCGAAGCCACTCCTGCGTTGTCTTGACTGTGTGCTTAGGGTCATTGTCCTGTTGGAAGCTGAACCTTCGCCACAGTCTGAGGTCCTGCGTGCTCTGGAGCAGGTTTTCATCAAGGATCTCTCTGTACTTTGCTCCGTTCATCTTTGCCTCGATCCTGACTAGTCGCACAGTCCCTGTCGCTGAAAACATCCCCACAGCATGATGCTGCCACCACCATGCTTGACCGTAGGGAGGTGCCAGGTTTCTTCCAGACGTGACGCTTGGCATTCAGGCCAAAGAGTTCAATCTTGGTTTCATCAGACCAGAGAATCTGTTTCTCATGGTCTGAGAGTCTTTACGTGCCTTTTGGCAAACTCCAAGCGGGCTGTCGTGCCTTTTACTGAGGAGTGACTTCCGTCTGGCCACTCTACCATAAAGGCCTGATTGGTAGAGTGCTACAGAGATGGTTGTCCTTCTGGAAGTTTCTCCCATCTCCACATAGGAACTCTAGAGCTCTATCAGAGTGACCATTGGATTCTTGGTCTCCTCCCTGACCAAGGCCCTTCTACCCAGTTTGGCCGGGAGGCCAGCTCTAGGAAGAGTCTTGGTGGTTCCAAACTTCTTCCATTTAAGAATGATGGAGGCCAATGTGTTCTTGGGGACCTTCAACACTGCAGAAATGTTTTGGTAACTTTCCCCAGATCTGTGCCTTAACACAATCCTGTCTCTGAGCTCTACGGACAATTCCTTCGACCTCATGGCTTACTCTGACATGTACTGTCAACTGTGGGACCTTATATAGACAGGTGTCTGCCTTTCCAAATCATGTTCAATCAATTAAATGTACCACAGGTGGACTCCAATCAAGTTGTAGAAACATCTCAAGTGTAACGAAATTTGTCTTCCTCTGACGAGGAGTATGACAGATCGGACCAATGTGCAGTGTGGTAGGTGTTCGTCATTTTTTATGAAAAGACACTGAACACGAAAATACAAAATAACAAAGTGAAAGACAGAAACGAAAAACGAAACAGTTCTGTCTGGTGAAGACACAGAGACAGAAAACAATCACTCACAACTAAAATGGGGAAAACAGGCTACCTAAGTATGATTCTCAATCATAGACAACGAACGACACCTGCCTCTGATTGAGAACCATACCAGGCCAAACACATAAACACAACATAGAAAAAAGAACATAGACTACCCACCCCAACTCACGCCCTGACCAAACTAACACAAAGACATAATAAATTAACTAAGGTCAGAACGTGACATCAAGGATGATCAATGGAAACAGGATGCGCCTGAGCTCAATTTCGAGTCTCATAGCAAAGGGCCTGAATACTTATGTAAATAAGGATTGTAATGTAGACTTGATGAGGAAAAACATGTAGTTAATCCATTTTAGAATAAGGCTGTAACGTAACAAAATGTGGAAAAAGTCAAGGGGTCTGAATGCTTTCCGAAGAGCCCTTGTCCATCTTTCGAAAACATCTGAAACCTCACCCCAAAAAAAGGTACTTCTCTTTCTCCACTAGCATGGACTTTGCTGATAAATACTTTGTTGAGGGAAAATGTACCTGATACCATTGTGATGTGTTGTTGTCTCACCTAGCTACAGTGTCTTAAGATGAACGCACTTATTATAAGTCACTCTGAATAATAGAGTCTGCTAAATGACTAACATGTAAATATACTCCATAACACACACAATCAAAACGTCAGCCTTTTGATGTACACGTCTTCATGACAGGCTACAGGACATGCTGTTATGTACACGTCTCCATGACAGGCTACAGGACATTCTGTTATGTACACATCTCCATTTCAGGCTACAGGACATTCTGTTATGTACAAGTCTTCATGACAGGCTACAGCACACTCTGTTATGTACACATCTTCATGACAGGCTACAGGACATTCTGTTATGTACACGTCTCCATGACAGGCTACAGGACATTCTGTTATGTACAGGTCTCCATGACAGGCTACAGGACATTCTGTTATGTACACATCTCCATTTCAGGCTACAGGACATTCTGTTATGTACAAGTCTTCATGACAGGCTACAGGACACTCTGTTATGTACACATCTTCATGACAGGCTACAGGACATTCTGTTATGTACACGTCTCCATGACAGGCTACAGGACATTCTGTTATGTACACGTCTCCATGACAGGCTACAGGACATTCTGTTATGTACACGTCTCCATGACAGGCTACAGGACATTCTGTTATGTACACGTCTCCATGACAGGCTACAGGACATTCTGTTATGTACAGGTCTCCATGACAGGCTACAGGACATTCTGTTATGTACACATCTCCATTTCAGGCTACAGGACATTCTGTTATGTACACGTCTCCATGACAGGCTACAGGACATTCTGTTATGTACACGTCTCCATGACAGTCCAAAGGGCGGCAGGGTAGCCTAGTGGTTAGAGTGTTGGACTAGTAACCGAAAGGTTGCAAGTTCAAATCCCTGAGCCGACAAGGTACAAATCTGTCATTCTGCCCCTGAACAGGCAGTTAACCCACTGTTCCTAAGCCGTCATTGAAAATAAGAACTTTCTTCTTAACTGACTTGCCTGGTTAAATAAAGATAAAATAAATATGTACAATGACAACAGAGTAGATATATTACACCTCAACAGGATGTGCATCTGTACAGTGTGTTTTACCTGTCTGTGTCAGTGTGTTTTACCTGTTTCTCCGTGTCAGTGTGTTTTACCTGTTTCTCTACCGGTGTCAGTGTGTTTTACCTGTTTCTCCGTGTCAGTGTGTTTTACCTGTTTCTCTGTCTGTGTCAGTGTGTTTTACCTGTTTCTCTGTCTGTGTCAGTGTGTTTTACCTGTTTCTTTATCTGTGTCAGTGTGTTTTACCTGTTTCTCTGTCTGTGTCAGTGTGTTTTACCTGTTTCTTTATCTGTGTCAGTGTGTTTTACCTGTTTCTCTGTCTGTGTCAGTGTGTTTTACCTGTTTCTCTGTCTGTGTCAGTGTGTTTTACCTGTTTCTCTGTCTGTGTCAGTGTGTTTTACCTGTTTCTCTGTGTCCGTGTGTTTTACCTGTTTCTCTACCTGTGTCAGTGTGTTTTACCTGTTTCTTTATCTGTGTCAGTGTGTTTTACCCGTTTCTCCGTGTCAGCGTGTTTTACCTGTTTCTCCACCTGTGTCAGTGTGTTTTACCTGTTTCTTTATCTGTGTCAGTGTGTTTTACCTGTTTCTTTATCTGTGTCAGTGTGTTTTACCCGTTTCTCCACCTGTGTCAGTGTGTTTTACCTGTTTCTTTATCTGTGTCAGTGTGTTTTACCCGTTTCTCTATGTGTGTCAGTGTGTTTTTGTAACGATGTGCGCTGAGAGTCGGGAAGCAAGTACAGGGAGTGAATGTTTTATTAAATAAACAAAACAATAAACGTGAAACACAAACAACGCACTGGCATGAAACAGAGTCAATAACACCTGAGGAAAGAACCAAGAGGAGTGACAGATATAGGGAAGATAATCAAGGAGGTGATGGAGTCCAGGTGAGTGTCATGATGCGCTGGTGTGTGAGACGATGGTGACAGGTGTGGGGGATAATCAGCAGCCTGATGACCTAGAGGCCGGAGAGGGAGTATACGTGACAGTTTTACCCGTTTCTCTATTGGTGTCAGTGTGTTTTACCTGATTCTCTATCTGTGTCAGTGTGTTTTACATGTCGGTCTATAGTGTGTCCAGTACATGTGAGTCTACAGTCTGTCCAGTACATGTGAGTCTATAGTGTGTCCAGTACATGTGAGTCTATAATGTGTCCACTACATGTGAGTCTATAGTGTGTCCAGTACATGTGAGTCTATAGTGTGTCCAGTACATGTGAGTCTACAGTCTGTCCAGTACATGTGAGTCTATAGTGTGTCCAGTACATGTGAGTCTATAATGTGTCCACTACATGTGAGTCTATAGTGTGTCCAGTACATGTGAGTCTATAGTGTGTCCAGTACATGTGAGTCTACAGTCTGTCCAGTACATGTGAGTCTATAGTGTGTCCAGTATGTGTGAGTCTATAGTGTGTCCAGTACATGTGAGTCTATAGTGTGTCCAGTACGTGTGAGTCTACAGTCTGTCCAGTACATGTGAGTCTATAGTGTGTCCAGTACATGTGAGTCTATAATGTGTCCAGTACATGTGAGTCTATAGTGTGTCCAGTACGTGTGAGTCTATAGTGTGTACAGTACTTGTGAGTCTGTAGTGTGTCCAGTACATTTGAATCTATAGTGTGTCCAGTACATGTGAGTCTATAGTGTGTCCAGTACATGTGAGTCTATAGTGTGTCCAGCACGTGTGAGTCTATAGTGTGTCCTGTACGTGTGAGTCTATAGTGTGTCCAGTACGTGTGAGTCTATAGTGTGTCCAGTAGATGTGAGTCTATATTGTGTCCAGTACATGTGAGTCTATAATGTGTCCAGTACGTGTGAGTCTATAGTGTGTCCAGTACGTGTGAGTCTACAGTCTGTCCAGTACATGTGAGTCTATAGTGTGTCCAGTACATGTGAGTCTATAATGTGTCCAGTACATGTGAGTCTATAGTGTGTCCAGTACGTGTGAGTCTATAGTGTGTACAGTACTTGTGAGTCTGTAGTGTGTCCAGTACATGTGAATCTATAGTGTGTCCAGTACATGTGAGTCTATAGTGTGTCCAGTACATGTGAGTCTATAGTGTGTCCAGCACGTGTGAGTCTATAGTGTGTCCTGTACGTGTGAGTCTATAGTGTGTCCAGTACGTGTGAGTCTATAGTGTGTCCAGTAGATGTGAGTCTATATTGTGTCCAGTACATGTGAGTCTGTAGTGTGTCCAGTACATGTGAGTCTATAATGTGTCCAGTACGTGTGAGTCTATAGTGTGTCCAGTACATGTGTGTCTATAGTGTGCCCAGCACATGTGAGTCTATAGTGTGTCCAGTACATGTGAGTCTATAGTGTGTCCAGTACATGTAAGTCTGTAGTGTGTCCAGTACATATGAGTCTATAGTGTGTCCAGTACATGTGAGTCTATAGTGTGTCCAGTACATGTGAGTCTACAGTGTGTCCAGTACATGTGAGTCTATAGTGTGTCCAGTACATGTGAGTCTACAGTGTGTCCAGTACATATGAGTCTATAGTGTGTCCAGTACGTGTGAGTCTTTGTGTATGACCAGTCTTGCAGAGGGCAGAGAGAGGTGATAGGGGGACATTAAGAGTGTGAATGTGACTTTGAGGCTTGCCGCTGCAGATGACCTTTGCTTCGCTCACAGCACGATACGCTCCACACTCCATTTCATTTCCCCTACCTCAGATGGCTGCTGAGGGGAGGATGACTCATAATAATGGCTGGAATGGAGTGAATGGTATCAAACACATAGAAACCATGTGTTTGATGTGATCGATACCATTCCATTTATTCCATGTCAGCCATTACTATGAGCCTGTCCTCCCCAACTAAGGTTCCACCAGCCGCCTGCGGTGCCTACATAGAACTTCCATTACCTGTCTCACTATCTACCTACTGCTACGACCTTTTCTACGACCTTCTCCTAAAACACAAATTGTCTTCTGTTAGTCACTGTGTCACCAGGAGTTCTGTCCCTGCTGACTGGCTGACTAACTGATTGGCTGACTGACACACGCCAGAATCACCATAACTAATCATGCCCAACACATGGGGATCAGAACACAGCAAACCGGCACTTCCAGACAAGCACCAAATGGAGGACTAAAGGAAACACACTACTCTGACATGTTGGGACATGTCTCCTTTATAAAAACAGATGAATCTCAACTTGTAGAATGCATTTTTTCAAACTTTGTGTGAGGCCTGATGTAGGCCTGTCTCTAGAAGGCCGACATTGAGTGACATTTAGTGTCTTTCTGCCCCCAAGACCAGACCAGACTAGACCAGACTGATCAAACCCAGGCCCCTGTGTCTGACCCAGAAACCAGAGCCTAGACGCCACAGTGGCCCCAGAACAGTGGTGCTCAATAACACAGACTTCAAGATGCCATATATACACACAGGCCCTGGCAAAGTCAAGTCAAGATCACAACACACACCCCAAAAGAAATCCCCTAATGGAAAATGCTCAATATTAAACACGCATATAGAAAACAGAAGTAACCAAGGTAGATACAGGCTTCAACTCAACATTGATGACACAGAAAAAGACAGAGAGAGAGAGAGAGAGAGAGAAAGAGTGAGAGAGGAAGAGGGAGAGACATACCTTGCTTAAGAGTTCCCGTTTCACTCCTTCGACTGTAGTGTGATCACTACTGCCCCATCCAGCCTGGTCAAACGTTAACTCAACATTAACATGCAATACTTTATTGAACCTAATCATTGTCTAATCTCCCCGCCCCTACAACAGGCTGAGCCAATGAAGAAACATGGGGACAGGAGAAGTGAGTGTAACTAAGGGATGTAATAAATTAATATAACATTAGTATAGTATAATATAACATGATCGTCACAGAATGGCAACCATGAACAGGACACAGGAACCAAAAGTACTGTAGGTTGTGATGTATGTATGAATATTCAGTGCTAAGCCCCTATTAGAGTTCTTACTGTTACTACAAGCTAAAGGCTCATCTCTGTAGAACCATACAACTGGCTACTGGACTCATCACCGCACAGTCAAAACCAACAGGCAGACTGAACAATCTGTAAGGGTGGAGGTGGGGATTACAAAGGACTGGAAAAGTTTCTCTCAAAGTGGACTTTAACCTTTAACTTTATGAACTGCTTCCTGTCTGAGAATGTCTAGTAGTAAGCTGTTTAGAGGAGCTTAGCTGAGACACAGATATGACTGCTTCCTGTCTGAGAATGTCTAGTAGTAAGCTGTTTAGAGGAGCTTAGCTGAGACACAGATATGACTGCTTCCTGTCTGAGAATGTCTAGTAGTAAGCTGTTTAGAGGAGCTTAGCCGAGACACAGATATGACTGCTTCCTGTCTGAGAATGTCTAGTCGTAAGCTGTTTAGAGGAGCTTAGCTGAGACACAGATATGACTGCTTCCTGTCTGAGAATGTCTAGTCGTAAGCTGTTTAGAGGAGCTTAGCTCAGACACAGATATGACTGCTTCCTGTCTGAGAATGTCTAGTCGTAAGCTGTTTAGAGGAGCTTAGCTGAGACACAGATATGACTGCTTCCTGTCTGAGAATGTCTAGCAGTAAGCTGTTTAGAGGAGCTTAGCTGAGACACAGATATGACTGCTTCCTGTCTGAGAATGTCTAGTCGTAAGCTGTTTAGAGGAGCTTAGCTCAGACACAGATATGACTGCTTCCTGTCTGAGAATGTCTAGTCGTAAGCTGTTTAGAGGAGCTTAGCTGAGACACAGATATGACTGCTTCCTGTCTGAGAATGTCTAGTCGTAAGCTGTTTAGAGGAGCTTAGCTGAGACACAGATATGACTGCTTCCTGTCTGAGAATGTCTAGCAGTAAGCTGTTTAGAGGAGCTTAGCTGAGACACAGATATGACTGCTTCCTGTCTGAGAATGTCTAGTCGTAAGCTGTTAAGAGGAGCTTAGCTGAGACACAGATATGACTGCTTCTCACACAGACACACACCTCTTACAGGTCCCTGTAATAATGAACTGATACAGTGTGCTGATTGGTGGAATAAGGACCTGTATCCCAAATAGTCAGACCTGCCAGGTGATCTGGTTGTATTTACAGTTGCTGACTTGGTGTTGTGCACTTAGCATCACAAGAAGATTCAAAAGGCTCCATGCTGCATCACCTCCGGCCGTGATTGGGAGTCCCATAGGGCGGCGCATAATTGGCCCCGCGTTGTCTGGGTTTGGCCGGGGTAGGCCGTCATTGTAAATAAGAATTTGTTCTTAACTGACTTGCCTAGTTAAATAAAGGTAAAATAAAAAATAAATAAAAAAGTTCAAAACCACTGGTCTAATCTAAAGGTACCATGTGGTTAGTTGAGAATTACGAAAATGTATAACCACAAACCCATATCTCTGTCACGCCCTGACCTTAGAGAGACGTTTTATTTCTATATTTGGTTAGGTCAGGGTGTGATTTGGGGTGGGCATTCTATGTTGTCTATTTCTTTGTTTGAGGCCGCGTGTGGATATCAACCTAATCTACCTTGCCTCTGAGATAAGGAACGCAAATACACACGCATGCACACATACAGATACACCAGGGAAATAGCCAAAAATGTGTTTGTGGATAGGCCTGCATTTTTTTGTTTTTGCTCAATCTAATTGGGTGGACCTGGCAGGGCCTGTCTCCCCAATGAATGGGCCTGTGTCCACCCCAGCCCAGCCCAGCCCACCCATGCCTATGCCCCTGACACACACACAGACAGACAAATACAATTTAATCAGGCTTCTAACCACTTCCTGTTTCTTGACTCCTCCTCCAGCATGTTAGTTAGCGTTTACATTTGACATTTTTTGTTTGTTTTTTGTTGTTGAATTTTACCCCTTTTTTTCTCCCCAATTTCGTGGTATCCAATTGTTAGTAGCTACTATCTTGTCTCATCGCTACAACTCCCGTACGGGATCGGAGAGACGAAGGTTGAAAGTCATGCGTCCTCCGATACACAACCCAACCAAGCCGCACTGCTTCTTAACACAGCGCGCATCCAACCCGGACGCCAGCCGCACCAATGTGTCGGAGGAAACATTGTGCACCTGGCAACCTTGGTTAGCGCACACTGGGAAAATCAAAAGAAATCAGCCAAGACCTCCACAAGTCTGGTTCATACTTGGGAGCAATTTACAAATGCCTGAAGGTACCACGTTCATCTGTACAAACAATAGTATGCAAGTATAAACACCATGCGCCCACGCAGCCGGAATACTTCTCAGAAAGGAGACATGTTCTGTCTCCTAGAGATGAACGTACTTGGGTGTGAAAAGTGCAAATCAATCCCAGAACAACAGCAAAGGACCTTGTGAAGATGCTGGAGGAAACAGGTACAAAAGTTTCTATATCCACAGTAAAACAAGTCCTGTATCAACATAACGTGAAAGGCTGCTCAGCAAGGAAGAAGCCACTGCTGCAAAAAAAACTAAAAAGCCAGACTACGGTTTGCCACTGCACATGGGGACAAAGATCGTACTTTTTGGAGAAACGTCCTCTGGTCTGATGAAACAAAAATAGAACTATTTTGCCATAATGACCATCGTTATGTTTAAATGAAAAAGGGGGAGGCTTGCACGTCGAAAAACACCATCCCAACAGTGAAGCACGGGGTGGCAGCATCATGTTGTGGAGGTGCTTTGCTGCAGGAGGGACTGGTGCACTTCACAAAATAGATGGCATCATGAGGCAGGACAATTATGTGGATATATTGAAGCAACAATTCCAGACATCAGTCAGGAAGTTAAAGTTTGGTCGCAAATGGGTCTTCCAAATGGACAATAACCCCAAGCATACTTCCACAGATGTGGCAAGATGGCTTAAGGATAACAAAGTCAAGGTATTGGAGTGGCCATCACAAAGCTCTGACTTCAATCCTATAGAAAATGTGTGGGCAGAACTGAAAAAGCGTTTGCAAGCAAGGAGGCCTACAAACCTGACTAAGTTACACCAGCTCTGTCAGGAGGAATGGGCCACAAACGCATGACCAGGATGTTTGGCGTGTGGTGGGCAGGGCGGTGTTGGCGGAGGGATATACGTAGCTCTGAGGCTTTCAGGAAGGAGGACCGGTCAGTTATAGAGTAGACCAGCAGGTACGCATCGCCTGTCTGTATCCACTGGTCCTGAGACGACCCTCCCTCATCCTGAAGGGAACACAAATAGAGACTACGTTAGAGCTGTGACATGTAAACAAACTGTTAGAGTATGGCTAAAACACACACACAGCAAGACACATTTGAAACTAGGCCTACAGACTACAGTTTCATCAAGTAACCATTAGAAGTTTCTCTCTTACCTCTGAGTCCCAGTTGTTCACTAGAGTGACTGTGGCTTTCTCTCCATCCACTGTGATGGTCTGCTCACACACCTCATCTGAAGAACAAACCAATCACTGTGTTAAGAACCACATTTACAAACAACATTGTTTAGGGAATTTTTACCTATAATGACTAATTATGTATACATTTCAATCAGGCCTGACGAGTCAGAATACTATTATGTTACTGTATATGTACTAATCGGAATACTATTATGTTACTGTACATGTATGAATTTTCTTTCTTGATCCCAGTACTGAATATAATGTGGTGAATGTGGTCAAGAGTTAGAACAATGACGGTCTGTTCCTTGGTACAAATGAATGAACTATATCTCCAGACTGGCTAGAATGCTTATCTACACTGGCTGACCTTGGCTCTAGGCGAGGAGGGAAGGCTTGAGAACTATAGAGCCTTTCTACCAGTGTCAAGAAGAGACAGAACATTTAGAAAACGCTGACGTCATTTTCAGTTTATAACCTGTGGTTAAATGTGTAAGTACTCAGTACTCTCGAGAATAAAATCTGCTGTTTGATTTTGAGACTGGGCTCTGTCTATTATTATAGAATAAAGGTCTTACAAGTCCTTATGAATGGACAGAGTGTTTAATTGAATTGGATATTAAAACATAGAGTAATTTAATTCCTTTAACAAACATCTAGATTCATACAAGTAGAATTGTTCAAGCATCTTACATTTATATTGACGTAAGAGGGATGCGTAAAAAGGAGGCCAAGTGGATGTTTCCCTATGTGCCCATTACGCACAACAGCATTAAATACATCCATCACAAAGTCATAATACTGACCTACCCTATAAAGCATATTTTCCTTATTAACAAGCGCATTGTAATTCATTCACCTCCATAGAGCTCGCACTCGTCACTCTCCATGCTGTCCGCCGCTCCAGCGAAGATGCTGGCAATCGCGGATTTACCGAACCCTGGCGCCCAGCAGCACCACGCGAAACGGTCTCGAGCTGCCGCCGGTATTCCCGGTAGACCCAGTGGAGATGACGGAGTCTGTGGAGTCTAAAGAGGCCCAGCTGTCGCGGCTCCCATCCGATTCCCCGGCGGAGTTCGTACAGGATTTGGAGCGGGACATGCACGCTGGAGACGCGAGGCTGTCTGATAGGTGGCTCCCGGAATCACTGATGCTCCTCCGGTGGAGTTGGTGCTGCAGCCGCAGACTGTGTCGTCGCATACTCAACAGCATGATGATAAGAAAAGAAAAGAAATCAAACTAATAAAACTCGCCCTTTAAAAATGAAGGTGCGCTGAAGAAACACCCATGGACTGGGCCTTAAAACAAATAATGGAACAGATGGGAATCTCCAAAGTATTCTCAGAAAGTAAAATAAATCCTACAAGTCCATAATTTAGTGAAATTGATTGAGACTGGATACAACCGAATGTCCAAACTCAGGAATAAGAGTTCATCAAGAGCTACGAGCAAATGTCAGAAGTTGTCCCCCATCAGTGGAAGTCAAGCATTAGTGCAGGTAGACAGTTAAATCCTCGAGATGGGAAAGAAAGAGGCTGTTTGGTTGTTGAGGTCTCTGAACACTGAGCGCGTGTAATCCCGTAAATTGGTCTCTCTCTAATGTTATCATGGGATTTCTTCCGCGGCGAGATTTATATAAAGAAGGGCTCAGCGCGAGAAAGGGTTTCCTTGACGTCAAGTCTGTGTCTCCTCCCTCACCCTTGTGAGTTCTCACGGCTCGGGACCAGCGGTGTTGGGGGTCTGACACCCCCCAGAGGCAGCAGTGGATAAGTGGAGATGTGTGTTTCCACATGTGTAGGCTACTGTATCCCTGCCAATGTTTCTGGTACTGTAGAGGCTGAGCAGGGACATATCATAACAGCCTGGTCTCATAGACTAGACATAACATAGTAAACGTAATTCCAGGATACCAAATTAGTATAGTAGTAGTATGATATGTTATGTTTGGTATGGCTACATGGTGTCCTTTACATAACAATGGCTAACTGTGAACATGCATTAAGACCCAGGGTTAACACTTTCTCACAAAGCAACTGTTTTGATTATGCAGAAGTTGTTGATTCTCCTCTTCACATGTCTTTAGTGTCACACTGGGTGATGGAAACACACTTCCCCAAAAATAACAGTAGAGCTCACATTAACATAATCACTGGTTACACTCTGGTGCTGCAATGGAAAAAGGTCATATAAAGCCATGCATTTGAGTGACTGAAGGCCCCAGTACATTCTCCTCTAGGCAGAGGCATCATGCCCACAGGGGGCACAAGGGCACATGCCCCCACAGATGTGTCCTGTTTAAAAAATAAGAATAATAAAAAAGTTATGTTGTTGTTGTTGTTTCTCTGTAATACTACTAGCCACATAGCAATTTTATGAAGTTGGCTTTAGCTAGCCTCATAACTAGCTACCAAGAGCCATTTCAGGCTACAGTGCATTTGGAAAGTATTCAGACCCCTTGACTTTTTCCAAATTTTAAACGTTTACAGCCTTATTTTAAAATTGATTACATAGTTTCTTCCCTCACCAATCCACACACAATGACCCATAATGACAAAGCAAAAACAGGTTTATAGAAATGTTTGCAAATGTATAAAAATACAAAAAATGGAAACGTTCCATTTACGTAAGTATTCAGACCTTTACTCAGTACTTTGCTGAAGCACCTTTGGCAGCGATTACAGCCTCAAGTCTTCTTGGGTATGACGCTACAAACTTGGCACACCTGTATTTGGGAAGTTTCTCACATTATTCTCTGCAGATCCTTTCAAACTCTGTCTGGTTGGATGGGGAGCGTCGCTGCGCAGCTATTTTCAGGTCTCTCCAGAGATGTTAGATTCAAGTTAGGTTCAAGTCCGGGCTCCGGCTGGGCCACTCAAGGACATTCAGAGACTTCCCAAACGTCCCAAAGCCACTCATGCGTTTTCTTGGCTGTGTGCTTAGGGCTGCTGTCCTGTTGGAAAGTGAACCTTCGCCCCCAGACTGAGATCCTGAGCACTCTGCAGCAGGTTTCGTCAAGGATCTCTCTGTACTTTGCTCCGTTCATCTTTGCCTCGATCCTGACTAGTCTCCCAGTCCCTGCCGCTGAAAAACATTCCCACAGCATGATGCTGCCACCACCATGCTTGACCGTAGGGATGGTGCCAGGTTTCCTCCAGACGTGACACTTGACATTCAGGCCAAAAAGTTCAATCTTGAGTCACACTGGGCCAGGAGTAAAACCATGAGTCACACTGGGCCAGGAGTAAAACCATGAGTCACACTGGGCCAGGAGTAAAACCATGAGTCACACTGGGCCAGGAGTAAAACCATGAGTCACACTGGGCCAGGAGTGAAACCATGAGTCACACTGGGCCAGGAGTGAAACCATGAGTCACACTGGGCCAGGAGTTACATTACGAGTCACACAGTCCTCTGATGTCCTCACCCAACCTATGCATTGGCATCTCTTTTCCTACCTAACAAACTAAAATAATGACAGTGATAAGTCCCCACAACCACACTTCCACATGCACATATCCACTCACACACTCTTTCACAATTCAGGCACCAAACAAGAGTCCTGTCATCCACATTTATACTATTGACATTATTGGGCCAGGTTTCATTTCACATGTCTATAAGGTGCAGTAGTCCAGGGAGGAGAGGCTGCTGTGGTATCAGGTCCTGGTCAGAAAGGAGAGGCTGCTGTGGTAGCAGGTCCAGGTCAGAGAGGAGAGGCTGCTGTGGTATCTGGTCCTGGTCAAAGAGGAGAAGAGAGGCTGCTGTGGTATCAGGTCCTGGAAAAAGAGGAGAGGAGAGGCTGCTGTGGTATCAGGGCCTGGTCAGAGAGGAGAGGCTGCTGTGTTAACAGGTCCTGGTCAGAGAGGAAAGGCTGCTGTGGTATCAGGGCCTGGTCAGAGAGGAGAGGCTTCTGTGCTAACAGGTCCTGGTCAGAGAGGAGAGGCCAGCCAGTCCAGTCAGAGTCAGAGCAGCCAGGCCAGTCAGTGTCAGAGCAGCCAGTCCAGTCAGTCAGAGTCAGAGCAGCCAGTCCAGTCAGTCAGAGTCAGAGCAGCCGGTCCAGTCAGTCAGAGTCAGAGCAGCCAGTCCAGTCAGTCAGAGTCAGAGCAGCCAGTCCAGTCAGTCAGAGTCAGAGCAGCCGGTCCAGTCAGGCAGAGCAGCCGGTCCAGTCAGTCAGAGCAGCCGGTCCAGTCAGTCAGAGCAGCCGGTCCAGTCAGTCAGAATCAGAGCAGCCGGTCCAGTCAGAGTCAGAGCAGCCAGTCCAGTCAGTCAGAGCAGCCAGTCCAGTCAGTCAGAGTCAGAGAAGCCAGTCCAGTCAGTCAGAGTCAGAGCAGCTGGTCCAGTCAGTCAGAGTCAGAGCAGCCGGTCCAGTCAGAGTCAGAGTCAGAGCAGCCGGTCCAGTCAGAGTCAGAGCAGCCAGTCCAGTCAGAGTCTGAGCAGCCAGTCCAGTCAGTCAGAATCAGAGCAGCCGGTCCAGTCAGAGTCAGAGCAGCCAGTCCAGTCCGTCAGAGTCAGAGCATCCAGTCCAGTCAGTCAGAGTTAG
The DNA here is from genome assembly GCF_018296145.1 of Oncorhynchus tshawytscha. Taxonomy (NCBI): domain Eukaryota; kingdom Metazoa; phylum Chordata; class Actinopteri; order Salmoniformes; family Salmonidae; genus Oncorhynchus; species Oncorhynchus tshawytscha. The sequence continues at coordinate 344,894 of NC_056431.1, forward strand.
AGCAGCCGGTCCAGTCAGGCAGAGCAGCCGGTCCAGTCAGTCAGAGCAGCCGGTCCAGTCAGTCAGAGCAGCCGGTCCAGTCAGAGTCAGAGCAGCCGGTCCAGTCAGAGTCAGAGCAGCCAGTCCAGTCAGTCAGAGCAGCCAGTCCAGTCAGTCAGAGTCAGAGCAGCCAGTCCAGTCAGTCAGAGTCAGAGAAGCCAGTCCAGTCAGTCAGAGTCAGAGCAGCTGGTCCAGTCAGTCAGAGTCAGAGCAGCCGGTCCAGTCAGAGTTAGAGTCAGAGCAGCCGGTCCAGTCAGAGTCAGAGCAGCCAGTCCAGTCAGAGTCAGAGCAGCCAGTCCAGTCAGTCAGAATCAGAGCAGCCGGTCCAGTCAGAGTCAGAGCAGCCAGTCCAGTCCGTCAGAGTCAGAGCAGCCAGTCCAGTCAGTCAGAGTCAGAGCAGCCGGTCCAGTCAGGCAGAGCAGCCGGTCCAGTCAGTCAGAGCAGCCGGTCCAGTCAGTCAGAGCAGCCGGTCCAGTCAGAGTCAGAGCAGCCGGTCCAGTCAGAGTCAGAGCAGCCAGTCCAGTCAGTCAGAGCAGCCAGTCCAGTCAGTCAGAGTCAGAGCAGCCAGTCCAGTCAGAGTCAGAGCAGCCGGTCCAGTCCCAAACATGCCCATTTATCATCTGCTGCTAATGCTTGTTGTTTGCTATTAATATACTTTTGATGAATAGACACGACCGTAAAACGGTGAGTCTGTGGGCCCTGGATTAAAGCCTAGTGAATGGATGTGCACTAATACACTATTGCAGTGACCTATAAGGTTAATACCACATCTTTACTCATACCTCCTTCAACAATAAGCCTGGACTCACACACCGTCTACTTGTCTGTGAGTGTGCGTGTGTGTCCTTGTGTGTGCGTGTTAGACACACAGGAGCGTTTCTAACATCTTTCCATTAGTGTGTGTCATGTCCTCTCAACAAAGATCACTGTCTGGATAGAGAGTGACTGACTCTTTCGTCTGCTGGACACGTGAAAAACAACATGGTCTATAGAACCCACAATGCACTGTGTCTGAGGCGAGATGCGTCTCAAGGCACCATGACATGCTCTAAGCGGGAGTGCGAGGCTGAATGCGATCATGAGTTACATAGAGATGGTTGCTATGGTGATGCCATTTTGCAAAGAACTCTAGGTAGTACTTTAACTGTCTCTTCTCTCTGTATGGATGCAGATGTAGAGGAAGTGGTTTGGGAAACTGCGTTCGTATGATGAGTCATCTTGTCTGTGCCATGAAGACTCGAATCTCATGCATATACCAATACGGTCAAATATATTGGCAACCTTGTACTTTACAATGGAGTGCAATGGGGCAGAATGTTTTGTTTTCTCTTTCAAAACTGCTTGAATGGCTATTTTTACCCAGTACGCACCTGTACTTACCACAGGTGAGATAAACTACACTTGCCGAGTATCACTTGCCTCGAACCAAAGAAATGAAAATTTGTAATAATACACTTTTTATTTTATTTTTTACTTTGAAGTGACAAATCTCAATTTCAGTTTTGATTATTATAATTGTTTAGGTCCTGTGAAATTGTTAATCAAACAATTACCCGTGTGAACACCGAACATTTTTAAATTTCAACTGATTTTAGAAGAAATGATAAATTGTGTAAAGGTGCCAATATATTTAGGCTTTAGCTCTGTAGGCTAATGGTCTTGAGGCTCGGGGATGAACTCGGTTCAATAATACTAAGTGGGTCACTTAGTGGGTCACTAAGTGGGTCACTTAATAATACAGTTGACATGGACACTCATTCAGCTGGATACCTCTCATTCCAGAAGTCATTTCCACCTCTCCATCCCTAAAAGTGAAACACAGGTTTTAATGGAGAGTGTTTCATTCATCTGCAGTGGTTGATACATTTGCAGTGTTTGGATACTACTGTGCTGTTGGAGCTAGGAACACAAGCATTTCACTACACCTGCAATAACATCTGCTAAACATGTGTATGTGACCAATACAATTTGATTTGATTAATTTGCAGCGTTTGATTCATGTAAGTAAGCATTTCACGGTCAGGTCTACTACACCTGTGGTATTCAGTGCATGTCACAAATAACATTTGATTTGATCTGCAGTGTTTGATTCATCTGTAGTGTTTGATTCATCTACAGTAAGACAATCAAACAAGCTAAGCGTCAGTATAGAGACAAAGTAGTCGCAATTCAACGGCTCAGACACAAGAGGTATGTGGCAGAGTCTACAGTCAATCACGGATTCCAAAAAGAAAACCAGCCCCGTCGCAGACCAGGATGTCTTGCTCCCAGACAGGCTAAACAACTACTTTTCTCGCTTTGAGGACAATACAGTGCCAGTGATACAGCTCGCTACCAAAACTGATGTGGCTGATGTGTTTTCAGACATTTTCAATCAATCTTTATCCAAGTCTGCTGTTCCGACATGCTTCAAGAGGGCCTCCATTGTTCCTGTTCCCAAGAAAGCTAAGGTAACTGAGCTAAACGACTACACTGAGTAGCACTCACTTCTGTCATCATGAAGTGCTTTGAGAGACTAGTCAAGGACCATATCACCTCCACCCTACCTGACACCCTAGACCCACTCCAATTTGCTTACCGCCCCAATAGGTCCACAGACGACGCAATCGCAACCACACTGCACACTGCCCTAACCCATCTGGACAAGAGGAATACCTATGTGAGAATGCTGTTCATTGACTACAGCGCAGCATTTAACACCATAGTACCCTCCAAACTCATCATCAAGCTCGAGAGCCTGGGTCTCGACCCCGCCCTGTGCAACTGGGTACTCGACTTCCTGACAGGCCGCCCCCAGGTGGTGAGGGTAGGTAACAAATCAAATCAAATCAAAATTTATTTGTCACATACACATGGTTAGCAGATGTTAATGCGAGTGTAGCGAAATGCTTGTGCTTCTAGTTCCGACAATGCAGTAATAACCAACAAGTAATCTAACTAACAATTCCAAAACGACTACCTTATAGACACAAGTGTAAGGGGATAAAGAATATGTACATAAGGATATATGAATGAGTGATGGTACAGAGCAGCATAGGCAAGATACAGTAGATGGTATCGAGTACAGTATATACATATGAGATGAGTATGTAAACAAAGTGGCATAGTTAAAGTGGCTAGTGATACATGTATTACATAAGGATGCAGTCGATGATATAGAGTACAGTATATACGTATGCATATGAGATGAATAATGTAGGGTAAGTAACATTATATAAGGTAGCATTGTTTAAAGTGGCTAGTGATATATTTACATAATTTCCCATCAATTCCCATTATTAAAGTGGCTGGAGTTGAGTCAGTGTCAGTGTGTTGGCAGCAGCCACTCAATGTTAGTGGTGGCTGTTTAACAGTCTGATGGCCTTGAGATAGAAGCTGTTTTTCAGTCTCTCGGTCCCAGCTTTGATGCACCTGTACTGACCTCGCCTTCTGGATGATAGCGGGGTGAAGAGGCAGTGGCTCGGGTGGTTGATGTCCTTGATGATCTTTATGGCCTTCCTGTAACATCGGGTGGTGTAGGTGTCCTGGAGGGCAGGTAGTTTGCCCCGGTGATGCGTTGTGCAGACCTCACTACCCTCTGGAGAGCCTTACGGTTGAGGGCGGAGCAGTTGCTGTACCAGGCGGTGATACAGCCCGCCAGGATGCTCTCGATTGTGCATCTGTAGAAGTTTGTGAGTGCTTTTGGTGACAAGCCGAATTTCTTCAGCCTCCTGAGGTTGAAGAGGCACTGCTGCGCCTTCTTCACGATGCTGTCTGTGTGAGTGGACCAATTCAGTTTGTCTGTGATGTGTATGCCGAGGAACTTAAAACTTGCTACCCTCTCCACTACTGTTCCATCGATGTGGATAAGGGGGTGTTCCCTCTGCTGTTTCCTGAAGTCCACAATCATCTCCTTAGTTTTGTTGACGTTGAGTGTGAGGTTATTTTCCTGACACCACACTCCGAGGGCCCTCACCTCCTCCCTGTAGGCCGTCTCGTCGTTGTTGGTAATCAAGCCTACCACTGTTGTGTCGTCCGCAAACTTGATGATTGAGTTGGAGGCGTGCGTGGCCACGCAATCGTGGGTGAACAGGGAGTACAGGAGAGGGCTCAGAACGCACCCTTGTGGGGCCCCAGTGTTGAGGATCAGCGGGGAGGAGATGTTGTTGCCTACCCTCACCACCTGGGGGCGGCCCGTCAGGAAGTCCAGTACCCAGTTGCACAGGGCGGGGTCGAGACCCAGGGTCTCGAGCTTGATGACGAGCTTGGAGGGTACTATGGTGTTGAATGCTGAGCTGTAGTCGATGAACAGCATTCTCACATAGGTATTCCTCTTGTCCAGATAGGTTAGGGCAGTGTGCAGTGTGGTTGAGATTGCATCGTCTGTGGACCTATTTGGGTGGTAAGCAAATTGGAGTGGGTCTAGGGTGTCAGGTAGGGTGGAGGTGATATGGTCCTTGACTAGTCTCTCAAAGCACTTCATGATGACGGAAGTGAGTGCTACGGGGCGGTAGTCGTTTAGCTCAGTTACCTTAGCTTTCTTGGGAACAGGAACAATGGTGGCCCTCTTGAAGCATGTGGGAACAGCAGACTGGTATAGGGATTGATTGAATATGTCCGTAAACACACCGGCCAGCTGGTCTGCGCATGCTCTGAGGGTGCGGCTGGGGATGCCGTCTGGGCCTGCAGCCTTGCGAGGATTAACACGTTTCAATGTCTTACTCACCTCGGCTGCAGTGAAGGAGAGACCGCATGTTATCGTTGCAGGCCGTGTCAGTGGCACTGTATTGTCCTCAAAGCGGGCAAAAAAGTTATTTAGTCTGCCTGGGAGCAAGACATCCTGGTCCGTGACTGGGCTGGATTTCTTCCTGTAGTCCGTGATTGACTGTAGACCCTGCCACATGCCTCTTGTGTCTGAGCCGTTGAATTGAGTTTCTACTTTGTCTCTGTACTGACGCTTAGCTTGTTTGATAGCCTTGCGGAGGGAATAGCTGCACTGTTTGTATTCGGTCATGTTTCCGGTCACCTTGCCCTGATTAAAAGCAGTGGTTCGCGCTTTCAGTTTCAGGCGAATGCTGCCATCAATCCACGGTTTCTGGTTAGGGAATGTTTTAATCGTTGCTATGGGAACGACATCTTCAACGCACGTTCTAATGAACTCGCACACCGAATCAGCGTATTCGTCAATATTGTTATCTGACGCAATACGAAACATATCCCAGTCCACGTGATGGAAGCAGTCTTGGAGTGTGGAGTCAGCTTGGTCGGACCAGCGTTGGACAGACCTCAGCGTGGGAGCCTCTTGTTTTAGTTTCTGTCTGTAGGCAGGGATCAACAAAATGGAGTCGTGGTCAGCTTTTCCGAAAGGGGGCGGGGCAGGGCCTTATATGCGTCGCGGAAGTTAGAGTAACAATGATCCAAGGTCTTTCCACCCCTGGTTGCGCAATCGATATGCTGATAAAATTTAGGGAGTCTTGTTTTCAGATTAGCCTTGTTAAAATCCCCAGCTACAATGAATGCAGCCTCCGGATAAATCGTTTCCAGTTCGCAGAGAGTTAAATAAAGTTCGTTCAGAGCCATCGATGTGTCTGCTTGGGGGGGATATATACGGCTGTGATTATAATCGAAGAGAATTCTCTTGGTAGATAATGCGGTCTACATTTGATTGTGAGGAATTCTAAATCAGGTGAACAGAAGGATTTGAGTTCCTGTATGTTTCTTTCATCACACCATGTCTCGTTAGCCATAAGGCATACGCCCCCGCCCCTCTTCTTACCAGAAAGGTGTTTGTTTCTGTCGGCGCGATGCGTGGAGAAACCCGTTGGCTGCACTGCCTCGGATAGCGTCTCTCCAGTGAGCCATGTTTCCGTGAAGCAAAGAACGTTACAGTCTCTGATGTCCCTCTGGAATGCTACCCTTGCTCGGATTTCATCAACCTTGTTGTCAAGAGACTGGACATTGGCGAGAAGAATGCTAGGGAGTGGTGCACGGTGTGCCCGTCTCCGGAGTCTGACCAGAAGACCGCCTCGTTTCCCTCTTTTTCGGAGTCGTTTTTTTGGGTCGCTGCATAGGATCCACTCCGTTGTCCTGTTTGTAAGGCAGAACACAAGATCCGCGTCACGAAAAACATATTCTTGGTCGTACTGATGGTGAGTTGACGCTGATCTTATATTCAGTAGTTCTTCTCGACTGTATGTAATGAAACCTAAGATGACCTGGGGTACTAATGTAAGAAATAACACGTAAAAAAACAAAAAACTGCATAGTTTCCTAGGAACGCGAAGCGAGGCGGCCATCTCTGTCCACCCCGCTGATCCTCAACATTGGGGCCCCACAAGGGTGCGTTCTGAGCCCTCTCCTGTACTCCCTGTTCACCCATGACTGCGTTGCCATGCACGCCTCCAACTCAATCATCTAGTTTGCAGATGACACTACAGTGGTAGGCTTGATTACCAACAACGATGAGACGGCCTACAGGGAGGAGGTGAGGGCCCTCGGAGTGTGGTGTCAGGAAAATAACCTCACAATCAACGTCAACAAAACAAAGGAGCTGATCGTGGACTTCAGGAAACAGCAGAGGGAGCACCCCCCTAGCCACATCGACCGGACAGTAGTGGAGAGGGTAGTAAGTTTTAAGTTCCACAGCGTACACATCACGGACAAACTGAATTGGTCCACCCACACAGACAGCTTGGTGAAGAAGGCGCAGCAGCGCCTCTTCAACCTCAGGAGGCTGAAGAAATTCAGCTTGTCACCAAAAGCGCTCAAAAACTTTTACAGATGCACAATCGAGAGCATCCTGTCGGGCTGTATCACTGCCTGGTACGGCAACTACTCCACCCACAATCGTAAGGCTCTCCAGAGGGTAGTGAGGTCTGCACAACGCATCACCGGGGCAAACTACCTGCCCTCCAGGACACCTACACCACCCAATGTCACAGGAAGGCCATAAAGATCATCAAGGACAACAACCACCCGAGCCACTGCCTCTTCACCCCGCTGTCATCCAGAAGGCAAGATCAGTACAGGTGCATCAAAGCAGGGACCGAGAGACTGAAAAACAGATTCTATCTCAAGGCCATCAGACCGTTAAACAGCCACCACTAACATTGAGTGTCTGCTGCCAACATACTGACTCAACTCCAGCCACTTTAATAATGGAAACATTTATGTAAAAAATGTATCACTAGCCACTTTAAACAATGCCACTTAATATAATGTTTACATACCCTACATTACTCATCTCATATGTATATACTGTACTCTATACCATCTACTGCATCTTGCCATCTTTATGTAATACATGTAACACGAGCCACTTTAAACTATGCCACTTTTATATGTTTACATACCCTACATTACTCATCTCATATGTATATACTGTACTCGATGCCGTTCTGCACCATCACTCATTCATATATTTTTATGTACATTATGTACATATCCCTTTACACTTCTGTGTTTAAGGTAGTTGTTGTGAAATTGTTAGGTTAGATTACTCGTTGGTTATTACTGCATTGTCGGGAACTAGAAGCACAAGCATTTCGCTACACTTGCATTAATATCTGCTAACCATGTGTATGTGACCAATAACATCTGCTAACCATGTGTATGTGACCATTAACATCTGCTAACCATGTGTATGTGACCATTAACATCTGCTAACCATGTGTATGTGACAAATAACATTTGATTTGATTCATCTTGTTATTTCTGCAACAGAAAAAAAGACAAGATGGAATACACAATATAACGTAGCAGTTTATTCCATAATTTACACGTTCTCTTCTATCAAACTGTAAAAACAGTAGAGAATATAAAGAAAGAATAACATAGTCCAATGTTTCTCAGAAAGGGACAATTCTTAGGTCTCTGCATAAGGTCATTTGTGGAAAGCCTGTGTGTGTGTTACTGAGTGGTGTGTGAGATGGTGGACTGGAAGGCGAAGGAGATGTGGGTTCGTGCATGGTCCAGGTAAGCATCTCTGAAGGTGTGTGTGTGTCCTGCGAAGTGTCTCCACTGCATCAGCTCTGACATGCTCAGATGCTTCTGCCCTGCCCCACCACGGTCACCTTGACGACCCAGCTGGCACGGCCTATCAGACGCAGGCGCCTCATCCTCTCCTTCTTCTATAATACACACAAGAAACACATTAAATAAAAACACAAGCAGACAACGGGTGTGATTATATATATATATATATATTACCCGGGGCTGATCCGTCCATACTGCAGCTGCAGTGTAGCAGGTCGTGAGTGAGACAGGGTGTGTCCGTCAGGCTGAAGAGATCTCGCAGCTCATTGGAGGAGAAGCTGGTGTGCTCCGCCCCTTTCCCCAAGTCCACCACTGTCCCAGAAAGCCCCTGTTTGGACACCTGCCTCTGGAAGATACGCTCCTCTATGGTACCTGCAGTGAGCAGGCGGTAGATGTGAACAGTCTTCTTCTGTCCGTCTCTCCACACTCGTGACATTGCCTGGAGGGGGACAGACACACAGACAGACACACACACATCAGCCCAACTATCACATCAGGAGGAAGGCCTCTTCCTCATCCTCACTCCTCCAAGAGCATAGCAGGTACTGACCGACCAGTAACGTGCACATGTGTGTTTCAGATGTGAATGAAACATACACTAATGCTGGTGAGTGAGAGTGTGTGTACCTGTATATCGTTGGCAGGGTTCCAGTCGATGTCGTATAGGACCAGGTGGGAGGCCCCGATCAGGTTAAGCCCCACCCCTCCGGCTTTAGAACTCAGGAGGAAGAGGAAGTGGGCGGAGTGAGGGCTGTTGAAGTTGTCCACCAATCGCTGCCTCTGGATGGTGGGGGTGTTGCCGTCCAGGCGACAGTAGGTGTAGCCCAGGTGGACACACAGGTCCTGGAGTAGGTCTAACGTCTGAGTGTAGTTGGACACCAACACCACCCTGTACACACACACACACACAGGATCAAGATGGTCAAGATCATCTCACGGTTATGTGTCAGAGTATGAGTGTCAACCATAGAATTAGAATACTAGACTGGACATGAACCTTCTTATGATGGTCTAAAGATCAACCATGTTGGTCAGGGAGTTCTGTGATATGATATTGTGCTGTGATAAGAAACATCTGGATCCTGCCTCTATGGTCATTCATTCCAATTAGACAGGTTTGGATTTCTCCCTGGCCAATATGGCTGCCATTTTCACTCCATTCTGGAACTTTGAGGGTTTATGACAGCCCATCTAGTAATTTAATAGGATCCCTATGGTGTCAACAAACCAATGCCAGTGTGCCCGGCTCCCTTGACGCACTTCATACAAACACGTACACACAGACACATACACACACACCTACCTGTCAGTAGGGCTGCGGTGGTGAATAGTGGTCAGAAGGTCAGACAGGACCAGTAGTTTCCCTGAGTCAGCTGTACTGAAGCCCCCAGAAGAGTAAGACTCTGGAAAGACACCTCTTAGCCCTTCATACAGAGAACCCTCTGCTGAGCCGCCATCAGAACGCTCCTGGAACACACACACAATCATCATCATCATCATTGCTGTCATCATCATCGTGTCTTTGTGTGTCATACCTGTACAGTGGAGTAGAGCAGTCCTGGGTGGTTGCAGAGCTTTTTCAGGGCGGTGATGCAGGCGAGGTGTGTGTGAGTCTGTGTCGACCCCTGTAGACAGGCTCGGATGACACGGTGCGAGAGGAGAGCCTGGTACAGCTCCCGCTGCAAGGGGGAGGGGCTACAGAACACTGTCCAATCAAGACGAGGTGGCAGGTAGCGGTTGATGATCTCTTGGGTCCGCCTCAGAATAAACAGACCAGTCAGACGAGAGAGCTCAGCCGCTCGCTCCTCCCCCAAAACTCTCTCCTCCTACAGGGAGAGATATAGAGAAGGAATGAAGGGAGAGAAAGAGATGGGGACAGTACCTCAGTGCAGGAGGGCTGTTGTGAGCATACAATAAAGAGATAGTGTAGAGGTATAGAGACAGAGAGTGTAGATGGGTAATGTACCTCAGTGCAGGAGGGCTGTTGTGAGCGTACAATAGAGAGATAGTGTAGAGGTATAGAGACAGAGAGTGTAGATGGGTAATGTACCTCAGTGCAGGAGGGCTGTTGTGAGCGTACAATAAAGAGATAGTGTAGAGGTATAGAGACAGAGAGTGTAGATGGGTAATGTACCTCAGTGCAGGAGGGCTGTTGTGAGCGTACAATAGAGAGAAGTGTAGAGGTATAGAGACAGAGAGTGTAGATGGGTAATGTACCTCAGTGCAGGAAGGCTGTTGTGAGCGTACAATAGAGAGAAGTGTAGAGGTATAGAGACAGAGAGTGTAGATGGGTAATGTACCTCAGTGCAGGAAGGCTGTTGTGAGCGTACAATAGAGAGAAGTGTAGAGGTATAGAGACAGAGAGTAGATGGTTAATGTACCTCAGTGCAGGAGGGCTGTTGTGAGCATACAATAGAGAGATAGTGTAGAGGTATAGAGACAGAGTGTAGATGGGTAATGTACCTCAGTGCAGATGGGCTGTTGTGAGCGTACAATAGAGAGAAGTGTAGAGGTATAGAGACAGAGAGTGTAGATGGTTAATGTACCTCAGTGCAGGAGGGCTGTTGTGAGCATACAATAGAGAGAAGTGTAGAGGTATAGAGACAGAGAGTGTAGATGGGTAATGTACCTCAGTGCAGATGGGCTGTTGTGAGCATACAATAGAGAGAAGTGTAGAGGTATAGAGACAGAGAGTGTAGATGGGTAATGTACCTCAGTGCAGATGGGCTGTCGGGAGCGTACAATAGAGAGAAGTGTAGAGGTATAGAGACAGAGTGTAGATGGGTAATGTACCTCAGTGCAGGAGGGCTGTTGTGAGCGTACAATAGAGAGAAGTGTAGAGGTATAGAGACAGAGTGTAGATGGGTAATGTACCTCAGTGCAGGAGGGCTGTTGTGAGCATACAATAGAGAGAAGTGTAGAGGTATAGAGACAGAGTGTAGATGGGTAATGTACCTCAGTGCAGGAGGGCTGTTGTGAGCATACAATAGAGAGAAGTGTAGAGGTATAGAGACAGAGTGTAGATGGGTAATGTACCTCAGTGCAGGAGGGCTGTTGTGAGCGTACAATAGAGAGAAGTGTAGAGGTATAGAGACAGAGATAGAGTGTAGATGGGTAATGTACCTCAGTGTAGGAGGGCTGTTGTGAGCATACAATAGAGAGAAGTGTAGAGGTATAGAGACAGAGTGTAGATGGGTAATGTACCTCAGTGCAGATGGGCTGTTGTGAGCGTACAATAGAGATAGTGTAGAGGTATAGAGACAGAGAGTGTAGATGGGTAATGTACCTCAGTGCAGATGGGCTGTCGAGAGCGGAGGATTGGCTCCTCGTACACCTTCCTGTAGGCAGCAGACGACCCCAGAATGCCCGGGTTCACAAACTCTATGATGGCATAGAACTCCTGCAGGTCATTCTGGACAGGAGTACCTACAGTACAGCAAACACAATAGATGAGAAAATACTAGGAGAAAGTAAAAGGTCAATAAAACAGAGGGCTGTGTGTGTACCTGTCAGAATAACTCTGCGTGTACAGCTGAGACCACTGAGGGCAGAGGAAGTCTTGATGCTGCTGTTCTTCAACCTGTGACCCTCATCACAGATCACCAGCCCAAACTCCAGCTTCTGTACCTACACAACACACAACGTTATAATGTCCCATGCGTGTATCATCCATCGTACTCCTAATCTGTGTCATTTAGGAGTTGAGGTGTAATTCAACAGTGTTGTAACAGTGGTACTTCCCACCCCTGTTAGATAAGCTGCTGTGAACCAACTCACCACTTCCAGAGAGCGAAGCAGCATCTCATAGCTGATCACTAATACACTGTGGAGAGGAGACGCTGCAAACAGCTCCACCCTGTGGTCCTAATGACCAACACAACACGGAACACACACACACATCACCATATGGATCAGAAACAGCACTACAGGGAAACACACTCCCCCTCTTCCTCCTCCTCCAAACACACCCCTACCTGGTTAACAGTGTAGACGCTGATCAAACACACCCCTACCTGGTTAACAGTGTAGATGCTGATCAAACACACCCCTACCTGGTTAACAGTGTAGACACTGACCAAACACACCCCTACCTGGTTAACAGTGTAGACGCTGATCAAACACACCCTTACCTGGTTAACAGTGTAGACGCTGACCAAACACACCCCTACCTGGTTAACAGTGTAGACGCTGATCAAACACACCCCTACCTGGTTAACAGTGTAGACGCTGATCAAACACACCCCTACCTGGTTAACAGTGTAGACACTGATCAAACACACCCCTACCTGGTTAACAGTGTAGACGTTGATCCTCTCACGGCCAAGCCACTTCTTAAACTCCGCCCCCCAGTTCTGCACCAGGCTGCCAGGGGCAACCACCAGCACAAGCTTAGCAACCGGCTTCCCGCCGTATGGGCCCTGCTTTAGCAGCGTCCATGTCAAAGCCACACTCTGGAGGGTCTTACCCAGACCCATCTCATCTGCCAGGATAGCACCGTACCTACATGTAGCCCTGACACACACACACACACACACACACACACACACACACACACACACACACACACACACACACACCCCCCACACACACACACACACACACACACACACACACACACACACACACACACACACACACACACACAATCAAAGTAAATAAATAGCAGCCCCAGCACAGAGCCTTGTGGAACACAACATTACATTTTGGAGTGATCAGAGGATTCATCATGAGCAGACACACATCTCCTATTACCTCATCCCCATGACACACTCGTAGAGGAACAGCAGGCCGTCTCGCTGGTGGGGTCGGAGGTGAGTGGTCAAGTAGGGGTCAACCACCACATCCACCAGTGGGAGGCCTGCCTTGTTATACGCCCACTGGTGATTGGTTGAGGGCCGGGGCATAACAATGGCTCCTACACACACCATTAGAGAGATGATGAGTATGGTGTGTTTGAAGTGTGTGAGAATGTGTAACTTTATGTGTGTGTGTGATGAGAGAGAGAGAGTGTACTGTATGTCTGTGTATTTACCTGGTGCTAGAGGGTCATGGCGTGGTTTACAGGGCCCCTCCTCCTGAGGCTTGGCCACTCCCCTATCAGTCTCTCCGCCCAATAGCGTCGGACGGCAGAACGGTTTGGAAGCTGGGCGTCGTGAGGCGGGAGGAGCTGATATCTTAGGCTCCTCCTTCTCCACATGGACGTCAAGGAAACAGCGGCCCTTATTGTAGTCCAGCTCTGATACGAGTCCCATCACCTCCACCTGTTTAGCTCCTATCATCAAGGTCTCTCCTTCACCCAGCGATGCCAGCTCTGATACCTTATAGCCACTACCTACACACACAATCTGAATCACTCTCCGATGCACTTGGAAAATAACCCTCTCAGGGCCGGTCTCCTGGCCACAGAGTAGCCCTAGTACTGGACTAAAACCACTTTCAAATCAGAATTCTCCATTGAGCATGATTTTTAGTCAAGGACTATGTTTAATCTGTGTTTGGGGAAACCTAAAATGTTCACACACTCACCTGTGCCGATGTCCTTGCCCTCCATGTCTTTAAGCGTGGCGGTGCGCCCTCGTGTCACCAGGACAGCGTCTCCCTGCCAGCGTTTGTGTTTCCTCCCACTGGCCTTACACCACATCACACTGAAGTACCGCGGCCCGTCAGAACCAGCACCGCTACCAGACCCTGCCCCGACCCCAACTGGACCACAGCCTCCTGCCGGACTCTGTGAGGAACATCTGAAATCTGAAACCCAGAAAACATCAACACTAATAATCAGAGCATTAACACACATTACTGCTCACACAAACAGCAGCCTGCAAACTAAATATACTGGAACAAACACCAGTGGAGACAAGTAGCTCAACTCTTTTTCAGTACAAGATACTGATTGGTCTTTTATATAAGCTAAAGCAGGAAGGTATGAAAGCGTGAATTCCTATTTTAAATGTATGTAGTTCTGTCCATTAATGTTCAGTATTATGTCATGCTTCGTGTGGACACCAGGAAGAGTATCTACTGTTTCAGCAGTAGCTAATGGGGCTCCTAATAATAAAATACTACACCCTGAACCAAGGCTTTGAATTGCTCTTTAAAATACATTTGTTTTCAATTATGTTATTGACAGCAGCAACATACAATTTAGAAACGTGTGAATTGCATGTGTACACAAATGTCAAATTATGATTCACTAAGGTTTTAAGCTAGATCTGCTGAGTGGCAGTTCACATGTTCACCAGTTGAGGTTGCTACTTCATTGAGGCCTCCACCCTACTTGCAGCCTGAGACTTTCCTACAGTGCCATGCCCAGGATGAGACATCAGCCCTGGGCTGCAAAAGGCTGTCCAAGCCATTTCACTATATTTATCTCGAAAGAGGGTCTCCCTTGCCGTACAGAAAAACATTTAATCCAGTTTCCTCTAGCATTACCCTATTAGGACTGTATAGTCACTGTAGTTGTTAAGCATCACTGCATCTGTGCTTTACCTCACTTCTTCACTAGTGTAACAGTTACCTGCAGACAGGGTCTGAATTAAACATTCACTCTTACAGGTAGCAGGCTTACAGTGAAGATCGAGTCTTGAGTGAAGATTGAGTCCAGACCGAAGGGGAAAGGTGAGGAGAGATATATGGGGGTGAGGGGAAGAGAGAGGGATAGAGAAGGGGAGGTTGGAGAAGGGAAGAGAGAGGGATAGAGAAGGGGAGGTTGGAGAAGGGAAGAGAGAGGGATAGAGAAGGGGAGGTTGGAGAAGGGAAGAGAGAGGGATAGAGAAGGGGAGGTTGGAGAAGGGAAGAGAGAGGGATAGAGAAGGGGAGGTTGGAGAAGGGAAGAGAGAGGGATAGAGAAGGGGAGGTTGGAGAAGGGAAGAGAGAGGGATAGAGAAGGGGAGGTCAGAGAAGGGAAGAGAGAGGGATAGAGAAGGGGAGGTCGGAGAAGGGAAGAGAGAGGGATAGAAAAGGGGAGGTCGGAGAAGGGAAGAGAGAGGGATAGAGAAGGGGAGGTCGGAGAAGGGAAGAGAGAGGGATAGAGAAGGGGAGGTCGGAGAAGGGAAGAGAGAGGGATAGAGAAGGGGAGGTCGGAGAAGGGAAGAGACAGGGATAGAGAAGGGGAGGTCGGAGAAGGGAAGAGACAGGGATAGAGAAGGGGAGGTTGGAGAAGGGAACAGGAAGATGATAAAGCACAAAACCAAACTAGAAAAACAATTTTAATAGAAAACAATGAAACCGCAGATCTGAACAAGAAACACTGAACATCACACCACTGTAACAGCAACACCCCCTTCTAAACCCCTCCTCATCACCTATCATCTTCCCTCCTAATGGGATGGTAAAGCAACACAGGGTTTTGAACCAAATGAAACCAGTCAAAATAGTACCCGTTTTAAAACCAGTGATAGTAGCGCCTCTCGTCTGACAAAAGCAGAGATCTGTATTGTCTTTAGCTCCAGAGTCATAGCTCAACCGTAGTCACCACACACACTGTCCCACACGCAAACACACTGTTTAAATCCTCACTCAAAACACACACTTCCTTACGCAAATACACTGTTCAAAAGGCCCAGTGCAAAAATAGATTTCCCTGTGTTGTATATACAGTACCAGTCAAAAGTTTGAACACACCTACTCATTCAATGGTTTTTCTTTCTTTTGACTATTTTCTACATTGTAGAATAATAGCGAAGACATCCAAACTATAAAATAACACATACCGAATCATGTAGTAACCAAAAAAAGTGTTAAACAAATCAAAATATATTTTTGGTTCTTCAAAAGTAGCCACCCTTTGTCTTGATTACAGCTTCGCACACACCTGGCATTCTCTCAACCAGCTTCATGAGGTAGTCACCTGGAAAGCATTTCCATTTCCATAACAGGTGTGCCTTATTAAAACATTTATTTCCTTCTTATTGAGTTTGAGCTAATCAGTTGTGTTGTGACAAGGTAGGGGTGGTTTACAGAAGATAGCCCTATTTGGTAAAAGACCAAGTCCATATTATGGCAAGAACAGCTGAAATAAGCAAAGAGAAACGACAGTCCATCATTACTTTAAGACATGAAGGTCAGTCAATAGGGAACATTAAGAACTTTTAAAAGTTTCTTCAAGTGGAGTCGCAAAAACCATCAAGCACTATGATGAAACTGGCTCTCATGAGGACCGCCACAGGAAATGAAGACCCAGAGTTACCTCTGCCGCAGAGGATAAGTTCATTAGAGTTACCAGTCTCAGAAATTGCAGCCCAAATAACTGCTTCAGAGTTCAAGTAACAGACATCTCAATATCAACTGTTCAGAGGAGACTGCGTGAATCAGGCCTTCATGGTCTAATTGCTGCAAAGAAACCACTACTAAAGGACACCAATAAGAAGATACTTTTTTGGGGCCAAGAAACACAAGCAATGGACATTAGATGGGTGGACTTGTCCTTTGGTCTGACGAGTCCAAATGTGAGATTTTTGGTTCCAACCGCCATGTCTTTGTGAGACACAGAGTAGGTGAATGGATGATCTCCGCATGTGGTTTCCACCGTGAAGCATGGAGGAGGCGTGATGGTGCTTTGCTCATGACACTATCTGTGATTAATTTAGAATTCGAGACACCCATAACCAGCATAGTTACCACAGCATTCTGCAGCGATACGCCATCCCATCTGCGCTTAGTGGTACTATCATTAGTATTTCAACAGAACAATGACCTAAAACACACCTCCAGGCTGTGTAAGGGCTATTTGACCAAGAAGGAGAGAGATGGTGCAGCATCAGCTGACCTGGCCTCCACTATCACCCGACCTCAACCCAATTGAGATGGTTTGGGATGAGTTGGACTTCAGAGTGGAGGAAAAGCAGCCAACAAGTGGTCAGCATTTGTGGGAACTCCTTCAAGACTGTTGGAAAAGCATTCATCATGAAGCTGGTTGAGATAATGCCAAGAGTGTGCAAAAATGTCATCAAGACAAAAGGGTGGCTACTTCAAAGAATATAAAATATATTTTGATTTGTTGAACACTTTTTTGGCGCAATATGTGTTGTTTTTTTTGGGATTCAATATGTGTTATTTCATAGTTTTGATGTCTTCACAATTATTCTACAATGTAGAAAATAGTACAATTGAATTAGTAGATGTGTCCAAACTTTTGACTGGTACTGTATATTTCCACACTATGAGATAGGAATACTGTGAAATGGTGAAAACTATGATAATGCC